>NC_064865.1:587976-590476 GCF_024139225.1 Suncus etruscus | reverse complement strand
AGTGGAGGCAGGGGGTTTAAATGAGGAGGAGCTATGTTATAATTTATAATACAGTTTATCATCTCAATTTTTAAAATATTAAAATTTCAGTATTGAGTGTAATTAAGCTCGAAAGTCAACAAAGCTTGTTTTCAGCTCATATAGCACCTTCCCCCTTTCTCATAACTTTTGGGTGACCTTTTGCTATCCCTAAGGATATGGATTTAAGTCTTGTTTTGGTTTGAAACTTTAAACACCCCGTTTTACAAAGTTGTTCATAATACTGTTGTTTTAGGCATCCGATTTTCCAATACTAATCCCACCACCAGTGTACTCTTCTCTCAACCAATGTTCCCAGTTTCTTACCTACCCTTCAAGCCTGGCCCTTTGGCACAAAATAATTTACTACTTTATATTGCTGGTTACAGTGTATATCTCATAATGGTGTTAGTAAAGTCATTGTCCAAGGATGTACTGAGCTGTTAGGTGCTAGTTGAACTTTCTGTATTACTGTTTTTGCTCATTGAGTTTAGTGGGCTCCTACCAAACTTCCCCAAATAATTTGTTGCACTCCTACTGGGCTGTCAGTCTGTGAAATTTGTGGCTGCATGTTCCAGGAGCTGTGGAACTGGGATGATTCAGCAACTTGGCATCTCTTCTAAATGAGCTGTGGAGCTGGAGCATTTGTATGTCAGTAAAAGTCAGGTGTGGGTGAGACTCTGGGCCTTTTGGAAAGGCTGAGGAGGCTCCAGAGATCTCAGCCTGGAGACTGGGTCTACCTGTGATGACTCAGTCTTGAAGTCTCTCCAAGATCAGTTGCTGAGCTGGGCCCTTTGTATGCCAGAGGGAGTCAGGTATCTGGATTTAAGTCGTATCTTTTACCGTTGAAATGGAAGTTCCTGTATAAGGAATCAAACCCAGGCCCTCATGACATGCAAGGCATGTGTTCTCTCAGTGAGCCACATCTCATCTCTGATTCTAGAAGTTTCTCTTCCTCTCTGTGTCTGTCTGTGTGCATATTTGTCATTGTTGCTATTATTGAGAGGGCCACATACAATGATGCTTAGAGGCCAGGGAACTCCTTGTGGTTCTCAGGGGCCTCAAGGCTTAACACTGGGATTTCAGCGAATACAAAGCCCTAATGCTTGAGCCAGCTCCACAGTCAAGTTTGTTTCATTTAGTATTTATCATTGATTGCTTTTTTTGGGGGGGGGGGCACACCTGATGACGCTCAGAGGTTAATCCTGGCAATGCACTTAGAAATCGCTTCTGGTTTGGGGGACCATATGGGAAGCCAGGGATCGAACTGCGGCGGATTGCAAGGCAAACAAACACCCTACCGCTGTCACAGCTCAGGCCCCTCATTGATTGCTATGTAACAAATTACCCAAAGACTTCACAGTTATTTGTCTTACAACAAATAGTTATTTAATTAGAGTTTATTGTGGGTCAGGAGTATGGGTGAGTGTAGTCATTCTGGTTAAAGGCCTCCCTTTAACCAGAGGAGTCTGTAGTCAAGTTAGTGGCCAAAAGTGCTGAATGCTTGACTCCTGGAGTTAGAGGATTAGGGTTAATTAATGAGGTTTGGAAGCCATACCTGGTGGTGCTTAGGGGACCGATGTGATGACAGGGATCCAACCAGGGTCAGTCACAAGCAAGACAGCACACACATTCTCTCTGTTTGGCCTCAGGTTTTTTTTTTTTTTTGAAGTAAAAGAGTTCCAGTGTCAACTTCCCTCATTGTCCCCATATTCCCTCCCGTCCTGCCTCCTTAATAGGTACATTAGAAAGTTTAATTATTGTGGTTTGGGTCCCATGTTTATAGTATGAATGAATGACTCTCTGGTTTAGATGTATACATAGACCACCCTTCTCCACCTCCAATATGTTCTTCACCCTTGACCCCGTCCCTGTCACCTCTCTGCCTCCCCGCTCGCTCCATTATTCTCTTCCCTTCCTAGTCTTTTCATTTTTCTAATTTAAGATCAAGAATGTCCACTTTGGTCCCTTGCATTCCCTTCTCATGTTAAGTCTATAGAGCACTGATTAGGGAGTTCATCTGGTATGTGGTCATTGGACTTCTGAAGGTCAAAGGTCAAGGAGTGCTAGACTAGGTTCTGAACCCTACCTTCCTGCTTAGTTCGGCTTCCTCCACGCTCCTCTTTTCCCCAGGTCTCTGCTGTCTGCCCATGTTCCAGATCCCTGCACCCTGGCCAGCGTCAGATAGGTGTGGGGAGAGGGATGTCTTTTATCCTCATTTAAGGATCTGCAGATGGAAAGTCTTACATTTCATGGCCCCTGAGAAAAAGTGAATGCTGGGAAAATGTGTGTTGGGGGGCTGGGGAGGGAAGCAGCCTGGTGTGAGTGGGAGACCCTGGAGGATGTTTCAGTAGGTTAATAACCTAAATTGTTGCCAAGTTGAAATTAGAAAGAGGAAAGGCTCTGTCTCCCAAGGAGGAGGAGGCTAATCCTGTCCTTTAGTAAATGGATGACATTCTCCTAAAAGGAGCCACTCAGCCCC
>NC_064865.1:457976-585476 GCF_024139225.1 Suncus etruscus | reverse complement strand
CTGGGGAAAAGATGTCTTTAAAAATATGTACTTGGATCAAGTCTTAGGCAATGGAGATGAGAAAGAAAGGGGATGGGCTATGTTCCTCCAAGTGCTCAGGTTGATAGGGGAGATGGATGATAATGACCGAAAGCTTACTTCTATATATCACAACTGTAATGGAAAAACCATGTTCAGCCCCACTCAGTCCCCCTTGATGTCCTTGACTGTCTTGGTGAACCTTTCACCTCTAACACGGCTGGGCACCAGATGTGGGAGTGAGCCCCACAGCAAGTAATTCTCCAAGATCTGAGCCGGGACCTCTCTACCTAGAGTCAACACTAGAACCCTCTAGCTGAGACCTGGGCTCCAAAGATTTTCCTCCTGCCCCAGGAACCCCAGGATGCCATTTGCTAGTTAGCTGGTGGCCTGCCTGTGCTACTGACCTATTGGCCTCGAATTTGATTTCCTCCTTGGGTTTAGGATTTTGGAGAGCTCAGAGAAACATATAGGCTAGTTTATATGCACATAGATCAACAGCCATTTGAAGAAACAGTTAATGTGGGATATTAGGAGACATTCATGGAGAGTCCCGAGTGCAGGATTTCCTGCCCACGTGACAGGTATGTTCTCTTCTTGTGTAAGTATACTTGCATGCCCAAAAGTTCTCTGAAGCTTCTATTATGGCATTTTTCAGGAGTCACCCTTATCCAGACACCATCAATAATTAACTCCATTTCCAGACCCTCTTTTTCTGGAAGGTGAGGCTGGGGCTGGAAGCTCCAGGTTCCTCACTGGACTTTGAGGGTTCACCTGGGCCCGCCACTCCAGTGTCACTGTAATAGGATGAGAGGATTAAACTCCTCTAATCAAAGAGGTGTGTATTGGGTTTCTGTGGCCATGTCAGTAACAAGGTGACTAGATACATAATAGAAAAGTAATATATGTGTCTTTTAGTTCTCACAACACCCCTATGAGACAATTATTTATCAGCTAGTGAGAAATGAGATCCTGTGAGGTTAAGTAACTGTACAAGGCCAGAGAACTAGTAAATCAAGTAATTCAGGTGGGACCTGAGTCCAGAATTTCTAGCTCCAGAATCTATGCTTTTTGAAAAAGGAAGTACTGTTCATTTTCCTGGTGGGGAGAAAAGCTGGCCTATATTCTTGTTTTGTTTTAAGCATGTCTGGTGGTTCTCAGGGGTTACTCCTGGCTCTGCACTAAGGAATCACTCCTGGCCATGCTCAAGGGATAGTATGGGATGCTGGAAATGGAACCTGGGTTGGCCACAGTCTAGTCCAAAGCCCTATCCACTGTATTATTGCTCTGGCCTGAGGTAGCCCATATTCAACTTGAAGGAGCTATTAAAGAGAATCCTGACCAGCTCTCATAGATCATTAGGAAAAAGTGGCTCAGAGGAGACGACTGGTTTTCACATTTCTAGACCTGCCAAGTGGACCATGACAGTCATACAACCCAGCTGAGATGCCTCTCTCTCCTTTCTCTATTGCCAACAATTTGGAAAAGCTTAGTACTTTGTAGGCCATGCACCTGAGAGGCGATGGGCCACCTTCCCAGAAGGACAGGAGCCAAGATGATGGCACAATAGAAGAATGTGACAGAGCACTGGTAGTGTTTTGGGGAGGAAAGAAACAAGGTGGAATGAGGGGATAGGGCCAGACTGGAACCAGTCTAGAATACTTCACTAAGATGACACAATAAATTGTTAAGAACTGAATATATCTTATGAGAGTTCTCTATTTTGTGTATGTAGAGAGAAAGATTCAGTAAATTGTTAAGAACTGAATATAACTCATGATAATTCTCTCTCTAGCTTTTGTGTGTATGTGTGCATGCATGCATGCATGCATGCATGCGTGTGTGTGTGTGTGTGTGTGTGTGTGTGTGTGTGTGTGTATGTGTGTGTGTAAGATTCAGTTCAAGTTTGTCTGAGGGAGCTTCCAGGAATGCCTTGGAACGAACAAGCATTTATAAAGGCAGGATGGAGAGAGTATTGCAAGACAAAAAGGGGAGTGAGAAAGTCCTTGTAGGTTAGTTCCCCCTTCACATTTCTAGAAGAAGGAAATTAAAGAAGATGTCAGTCTAAGCCTTGGCCATTGAACTTTTACTAATAGAAGAAAGCAAGAGGGGGAATGGAGACATAGTACAGTGGGTTCTTGTTTTAATATGAAGCTCACCTGGGTTTAATTCTCCAACCCTGTCAGGATCTCTGAGCATGGAGACAAAAATAGGCCCTGAACATATTGGGTGTGGCCCCAACAGCAAGAAAGCAAAAGTAAGAGCTTTGTAGATTTTTTTTCCATCTCCACAAGAACTCTCTCGGACTGAGGAATGGAAGATAAGCCGCAGAGGTAAGGTGCTGCTGTCTGAGATGGAAAAAGGAAATGTAAAGTGGGTCTATGTTCTTGAAGTCAATTCAAGTCTCCTGAAGAGATGCAGGGAAGGAACTCCTTCTTCATGCAGAGCATGAGGCCTTGGAACAACAGAGGAAGGGGGACAGGGGTAGCAAACTGCGGACCTTTTGACCATTGTTGACCTTAGGTATGACTGTGGACAGTGTTACTAAGGATGTTTGTGAGATACCATGGCTTCGATCTTTCTTTTCTTTTTGCTTAATTTTTAATTAATTAGTTAAAATACTTTTTCAGGGAGAGCACACCTGGCTGTGCTAAGGACTTACTCTTGGCTCTGCATTCCTGGATCACTCTGGCAGGCTCAGGGTGTGTGTGTGTGTGTGTGTGTGTGTGTGTGTGTGTGTGTGTGTGTGTGTGGTGGGGTGGTGTGCAGGGGATTAAATCTGAGTTAGCTACTTACAAGGTCTGACCCCTAATATTTCTTTCTCAAGCAACTTAAAGTGAGACATATAATTTAGGGGCTAGAGATAGTGGGTAAGGTACTTGCCTTGCACATGACAGACCTGAGTTCAATCCCCATCCCATATGGTGCCCTGAGCTCTCCAGGAGTAATTCCTGAGTGAAGAGCTAGGAGTAACCCCTGAATACTGCTGGGTGTGACCCCCAAACAAACAAACAATCAAAGAAACAAAAACAGGAGGCATATAATTTAGTAAAAACAACCCATGTGGATTATCCCAAGAACCAAACAGCACTACAAAGCACACACTTTCCTCACTCACCTCCTCTCCATGGCCTGCTTCGGCCAGCTTTCTTGCCAGTTTTGCCAGAAACTGTCCCCAAACCTCGTTTTTCTTCCAACATGTTCTGGTACTTACTTCCACATTTTAAATTAACATGCATAGAATGCTGATTCTTGACTTATTTTGGTTAGGTTGGTTGGTAAATTCCCTGAAGAACATGACAGGTTTCTTGAGTCCTCTTTCCTCACATGAAGGACTTCTTCTGAGCCCCTTCTGCTTAGCCAGACTGTTTCTGGTCAGTAAAGTTATAGGAGAAAATGATGTGGCTCACTTCTCAGTCAGGACCAACCCAAGATGCTGCCCTGGGTTCTCTGTTCTCCCCTGAGACTGGAAGGCCAACTTCCGGAGGGGGTGGCAAGACTTCCGGCCCAGGCCCTAAAGGACCCAGGGAACAGGACCTCTGGCAACCCTCTTAAGGAGTGTAGTGTGAAAAAAATGTAATTATTTCTTACATTATGTTCTTTGGATTTGGCATTTATTACTCTAGAGTCTGCCTTGACTGACACATAGATCCTCTTAGGTCAGAGCAATAGTACAATGGGCAGGGTACTTGCATGCAACTGACCTATTTCTTTCTTTTATTTTTTAATAATATCGTTATTTAAGCACCATGATTACAAACATGTTTGTCATTGGGTTTCAGTCATAAAAAGGAGCATTCCCCTTCACCACTGCAACATTCCCTCCACCAATGCCCCTCATCTTTCTCCTCCCCCACCCCTGCCTGTATTCGAGACAGCATTCTACTTCTCTCACTTATTAACATGTTTCTATTGCTGACACCACATATGGTCTCCCAAACACTGTCAGGAATAATCCCTAATCCCTGAGCACCAAGCCAGTAGAAAACCCTGACCACCACTGAGTGTGGCCAATGGCCAAAAGCCAAAAAAAAGTGTCTTCTTCCTTCATTCCTTCGTTCATTCCTTCCTTCCTTCCTTCCTTTGCTTCCATTTTTATTTCCAACTTCCTCTCTCCACCTCTATCTCCTCTCCTCTTATTTCTTATTCTTTCTCCTTCTATCTTTTCCTTATTCTATTTATCCTCTTCCTTCCTCTTCCCTTTCCTACTTTCACCCCCCTTTTAATTCCTTTTTTGTATAGAACTTATTCTTTTTTCCCATTTTTGGGGGGGGTCATACCCAGCAATGTTCAGGGGTTACTCCTGTCTCTGCTCTCAGAAATTGCTCCTGGCAGTCACGGGGGACCATATGGGATACTGGGATTCAAAACACCATCCATCCTGGATCGGCTGCGTGCAAGGAAAACGCCCTATTGCTGTGCTATCTCTCCGGCCCCTAGAACTTATTGTTTAAATAGTTTTAATGAGAAAGGATTATTGAGCATATATTTTTAAGCTTTTGCACGTGGAAACATTTATTTACCTAAACTCGTGACTGATAGCTGAATGGGTATATAAATCTAGATTGAAAATAACCATGGAAGAGACTTATTGCTGACCAAAATCTTTTTTTTTTTTTTTTTTTGGTTTTTGGGCCACACCTGGTGATGCTCAGAAGTTGCTCCTGGCTTGGGGGACCATATGGGACGCGGGGGGATAGAACCGTGGTTCGTCCTAGGCTAGCACTGGCAAGGCAGACACCTTACCTCTAGCACCACCGCGCCGGCCCCAAAATCTTGATCACAGTTATATTCCATTTCTAGCCTCCTTTGCAATAGTTTAGTTATCTGATTAAGTTCTCTTTAATGGAAAATTCCAGATCCTCCTATGCCTGCTCTTCCATGCTTTTATTCCTTCTGGCAAGATGGGTAAAGACAATGAAAATAAAATTCTAAGAGCTTTCAGAACCAAGAGATGAAAGACTATTTCTCAATACACAGAGAACTCTTTTTTCCTAAACCAACTCAGAAATGTCAGTAAAAATTAAACAAATACATATTGTTTAAAATGTGGAGGTCTATTTGTTATACAATTTAACCTGCTATGATGAGTACAATAAACTGATTTTTAGAAGTAGGTTGAAGCCATATATTAAAATAAGTAATATTAGCTAGGGGTAGATAGCAAGGAAAAAGGCACGGCATGATGAAAAGCGGGAGGTACCTGAGAATGGACAAAAGCATTTGGTAGCAATGGTAATAGAGAAAACTTAATTTTCTACTAAGACTCAACATGCAGTGAAAAGGTTGAAAAATATATAGCAGGTAGTTGTTGGTTACTGCAGTTAACAGATTGTAACCTGGAAAAGATGAACCCAGAAAGACAGAGATAAGGGAATGAAGAAGCAGTTTCTGGACCCCGAAAGATGTTACTGGGACAGAATAAGTCTGAGTCACAACGACTGACGATGTCATCTCAGTTAAACCAAGGGACAGAGCAAGATTAAGCTGAAGATTTTGTCTCTACTCTGCCTCTCACTCTAGATAGCTGTACAGTAGCTGATATTAATTTGACAGAGAGATTGGCATGGGCCCAGAGCAGCAAAAAATCAGAATTAAGAACAATGTCTAGGAAACTTTGGATGTGGTTACTGGCACATGTAATCAATGGAAAGCAAATAGATCAGAAATCTATTTGTGGGAAGTAAATTCCTAAGGAAACCACAAATATGGCCTAAAAATCCACTTTAAAACATTTGGACCCCCCAAGCTTCCATGAGCAACCCATGGTCTGTGAAAATAAAGGAACTCCCCAAAATAAATCCTCTTAATAGCGACTCCAGGAATGTTCATAAAAGACAAGGGGTAGGGAAGAGTCTCTGGGGGGTAGAGCAGGAGCCATTGATGACAAAGGAGCTTCTTTCCCAGGGAGGAGACACAGAGTTTTATTAAGGAACCACTATTGCCAAGGCAGGAGACCCTGTGGAATCCTTTAGAAAGCAGAACAGCCTGTGGCTCTCATTCTTTTTGGGGGCACACCTGGTGATGCTCAGGGGCTACTACTGGCTCTGCATTCAGGAGCCATTGTTGGTAGTGCTCAGGGGACTGATTGAACCCAGATCAGTGCATGCAAAGCAATCACCTTATCTGCTGTTCTCGAGTCGGTCCCTGACTACCAAGTCTTGAGTGCAATTATCTTCTGCCTGGTGAATAGGAAGAGTTGGAGGGTGGAAGACAGGTCCTAAGTCTGTGAATGCATAAAATTCCATGCATGGTGGGAAAGATGCCATGTCACCTAGAATACTTCGACATGCAGCTAAAGCAGGACTGGGAGGTGGATGGGAATGCTTGACTCAAGAGCAGACTGAAATGTGTTCCATTCCCATATTCCCTGGGGAAAACTGTTAGTGGAGAAAACCCAAATCTTCTTCCTGGGCTCAGTGATGAAGTTTTGCTTCCCTTGTCAGCAGGAATGCACATGGTGTGGATCAGCTCCAGACCTGCTTCGCACAGACCGCCCAGTTTTCTTGTTCTTTCTGCTTGTGGCTGCAGATTTGACAAGAAGGCTCCAGGGCAAGATAATAAACGTGGAGGGGAGGAATCTTGTTTTTCTAATAACTTTGGGGTTTTGATTTTAATTTTAATTTAGTTTATTTTTGTTTGTTTGTTTTTTGGTTTTGGGCCACATGTGGCCATGCTCAGGGGTTATTCCTGGTTCTGTACTCAGGGATCACTCTGGGAGGGCTCAGTGGACCACTGAGGTACTGGGAATTAAACCCAGATTGTTCACATGCAAGGTAAACACCCTACCCGCTGTACTATCATTCTGGCCCTATCTTGCACCTGACTTTGAACTGGACATTTCTTCTTTTTTGTTGTTTTGTTTTTGGGCCACACCCAACGGTGCTCAGGGGTTACTCCTGGCTGTCTGCTCAGAAATAGTTCATGGCAGGCACGGGGGACCATATGGGACACCGGGATTCGAACCAACCACCTTTGGTCCTGGATCAGCTGCTTGCAAGGCAAACGCCGCTGTGCTATCTCTCCGGGTCCCTTTTTATTCTGAACGTAAGTTAAAACCACAGGGCTATTAGCAGAACCGGTGTCACCAGTAGAAATCCCAGATATTTTCATATCACATTACAGTGGTTGCAGATATCTCAAAATATCGTTACACTCATCACACTCGGAAATTACGACAGTTATTAGGCCTGTCACTAGATTGCGCATAATTACAGTCTTCCTGTTGACAGACAGCACGTGACATGACTGGCCGACACTGAGCAGAGGCGCCATTCACCGCCCCATAGTGAAATCGCATGTGCCAGTTGGCAGGTCAGGCACCTGTGCTACTTTCCAGGAAACCAGCAACAGCTGTTGGTCAGTTCATAGGGAAGGTAGGTGGGTGGTCCTCATGGTCTGCTTAAGAGTGGATTATTTAAGTAAGAGTTCTTGGGCAGGAGTGATAGGACAGCGAGTGAGTTGGCCCTTGCCTAGCATGTGACGAACCTGGGCTTGATTTCCAGCACTCCATATGGTTCCCAAGCCCCACCAGGAGTAATTTTTGAGCACAGATGCAGGAGTAAGCCATGAACACTGTAGAGTGTGGCCCAGAAAGCAAAACAAAATAAAATTCAAATAAAAATTTTTTTGTTTTTGTTTTTGGGCCACACCTGGTGATGCTCAGAGGTTATTCCTGGCTATCACTCAGAAATTGCCCCTGGCTCGGGGGCCATTTGGGATGCTGGGGATTGAATCCAGGTCCATCCTGGGCCAGCTGTATGCAAGTAAATGCCCTACCACTGTGCTATCACTCCAGTCCCTCAAATAAAATTTCTTTTGCTTTTCTGGTTTTGGGGTCACACCCATCAGTGCTCAGGGGTTACTCCTAGCTCTGCACTCAGAAGCCACTCCTGGCAGGCTCAGACCCTATGGTCGGGATTCGAACTACTGTCTGTCCTGTGTTGGCTGCATGCAAGGCAAACACCTTACTGCTGTGCTATCGCTCCAGCCCCCTCAAATAAGAAAAGTTTTTTTTTGGGGGGGGGGTCACACTCAGCAGTGCTCAGAGGTTACTCCTGGCTCTACACTTAGAAATCACTCCCGGCAGGCCAATTGGGGGACCATATGGGATGCCGGGATTTGAACCACCACCCCATGTTATCTCTCTGGCCCCCCAAATAAGAATTTTTAAAGCTTCCTTGATTTCGATGGATGGGTCTATTTTGGTTTCTTCGCAGTAGGGTGGCCATGGGGCAAGCAGACACTTTTAGGGTGATCCAGAGCTCGGGGCCTTGGTACCAGCAAATGAAGTCAAGCACTTAGCCTTTGGTGAACGAGCCTTGGAAGGCATAGACTCCTGCCACACTGCACTGCTGAATATATTCTCAAAACTGGCCTGAAACTCAAGGGTAATAGAACTAGACACTATCAATAGATGTAGGTATGACAATATTCTGCAGAATTCTCCAAAAGCGTCCTGCAGTGTGATCCAGCCCCTCTTGGGACCTTATAACCATCACCCCATACCTCTTCAGCCTCACTGCCTTTTTGTTCTTCCTTCTGATTCTGTTCGGGAGGCCATTTTCTCAGGAAATTGCACCTTCTCCCTCACTGCACTCCCCTCTCCAGTGTCAACTTCTTGGAGGGGGCTTTATGGCTTCTCAGTCTTCAACCCTCTACTTGGCTTTAGTTTTCTTCACATCATTGGCCACACCTCTGTGATATTTGGTTGCTAATTATTGCCTCTCCTACTAGGAAAGAGACTCGAAAAAAGGAAAGGCTGTTTACTGCTTGTCTCCAGTCAGTACTGTCTCTGTCAGGATGTGTTGAGTTGAAAAATCGATCTTTTTTCAGATTAACTCCGAGAAGGCTTTGCAAGTGAGAGGCCACAGATTTGTCGACATGGTCCTGACACCTCTGGTGTGATTCCACCTCCGTGAGTGACTTCCTGCTACATGACAGGCAGGGTGTGACCCCTGGTAAACACTGCAGTTGAAAAGATGGTCAGCCCCTAGCCAGGACCCCAACCAAGAGTTCAAAAGCATGTAAATCTTGGCCATTGCAATCAATTGGACAGAGGGAAGGAAAAGCAGGTAATTCATATGGTCTTGGAATAATACAATTTGAGAAATATGCAATTTTCCTCACCACTATGTTACTGTTGATGGATTCAGATGTGTTGAGTCACTCCATTCTTGAAACTGGGTCCCTCCTTTTATACCCAGGGTTCCCTATTCTGACACAAAAGGACACAAAAGGATGCCCAGAACTCACTCACTTGACTGAGAGTTAGGGACACCAGACCTAAGGTGGAGGATACTTGATTCCAGCCCTTTCTCTTTTGGGAAGGTGGCGTTGGGATGGGGTCACATTTGGTGCCATCATGGCTTATTCCTAGCTCTGCACTCAGGGCTCACTCCTACTGGTGGTTAGAGAGTCAGATGAGATACTGGGGATAAAAGTGGGTTAGATGTGTGCAAGGCAAATGCTCTAACCTCTGTACTCTCTCCTTCCTTCCTTCCTTCCTTCCTTCCTTCCTTCCTTCCTTCCTTCCTTCCTTCCTTCCTTCCTTCCTTCCTTCCTTCCTTCCTTCCTTCCTTCCTTCCTTCCTTCCTTCCTTCTTCCTTCCTTCCTTTCTTTCTTTCTTTTTTCTTTCTTTCTTTCTTTCTTCTTTTTCTTTCTTTCTTTCTTTCTTTCTTTCTTTCTTTCTTTCTTTCTTTCTTTCTTTCTTTCTTTCTTTCTTTCTTTTCTTTCTTTTCTTTCTTTCCTTCTCTTCCTTCTTTCCTTCTTCTTCCTTCCTTCCTTCCTTCCTTCCTTCCTTCCTTCCTTCCTTCCTTCCTTCCTTCCTTCCTTCCTTCCTTCCTTCCTTCCTTCCTTCCTTCCTTCCTTCCTTCCTTCCTTCCTTCCTTCCTTCGTCCTTCCTTCCTGTCTTTCTTTCTTTCTTTCTTTCTTTCTTTCTTTCTTTCTTTCTTTCTTTCTTTCTTTCTTTCTTTCTTTCTTTCTTTCTTTCTTTCTTTCTTTCTTTTTCTTTCTTTCTCCTCTTTCTTTTTCTCTCCAGAGCTGATAACATGGTAATTACCACAAAGAAAAGTTTTCTGGAATGGATGCTCTCATGGTCCCCTGGGAAGACCTCTAGGGAGATTGGAGTTCACATTTAGTGGCTTCTCATGTTCTTTGTAGTCAAATCTATCCGTGACATCTCAGCAGGGGCAGGGCTCTTCAGGAACATGTTCAAGAAACTGGAAAGGACATTGCAAGAGGTGAGGAAGGGGAACTTCCTCTTTCCCCAGTGACGTCTTTTCTCTTTCCTCATTTCTCATATTTCTGGCCTAGACCCAGACTCCATAAAAAGGAACCCAACAAAGCCTAGTAGCATGTGCTGAGTGGGAGAACTTGAGGAGTGCAATCCTTTTGTCCTCTCCTCTCCTTTTTCTGAAAACTCTGACTCACAGGGAGTCCTCATCATCCGCCTCTTTGTCCACCCCACCCCAGATCTAAATTTCTGCCAAATTTTTAGAGGAAATGTGCAGCCTATTGCAAGTCTATGTGAAGTCTTCCTTACAATAATGGAGAGAATCGTACTCAAAAGAGGCAGCACAAGTCTTGCACTCATTGGGAAACTCCTGTCCTTGCAGTGCTACTTGTTCTTGCTCCCTCCCTCTGGAGTCTGTGATCAGTTCAGCTGATTTCCCCTACTTAGGAGAGCCTGATATCCTAAGGGGTGACACAGCAAGTGGGATGAGGATCCTGAGGCTCCATCCTCCCCACTTATGGACAGTGACTTCTGTCTCCCTATCTCACCTCTGTGCATTGCCTCTGTGGGTGTTGCCTGAGGATAAATCCAGAACCCTATTCTGCCTCCCTGCTGCTCTCCAGCTGGTTATCAGGGAGGAAGCATCTGTCTCCTCCAGTAGGTGGTGAGTGTCTCCAGGGGTCAACTCCCTCAGAACTTTCCAAAGCTGTTGGCCAAGTCTCAACTGATGTCTAGGGGCAGATCAAGAGCTTCTTGCAATGCTATATACACACATCAGCTGTTCCCCAAGAGCATGTGGCCTCAGGGATGTTTAGACCCATTCTCTAGTGCGTATGCCTCAGAATTCCTGCACACCCATAAATCCTGCCATTTACTTGGGCAGGGAACAATATCCCCTGTCATCACTGGATGATAATCTACAGTCTTCTCTACAATTCTTGCTCAATAAATACAAGTCTATTTTTATTTAATTATGCTTCTTCTGTGCCTACTGAAAGCCTGGATAGAGTCTGTTTTTTGTTTTGGTTTAGAGGTCATACTTAGCAGTGCTCGAGGGCTACTCCTGGCTCTTTTGGGGGACCCTGTGGTGCCAGGGATCAAACCCATGCTCCCTACATGCAAAGCATGAGCTTCAGACTGTTGAGCTGTCTCTCCACTCTCCTCCTCTGCAAGAACCTGTTTTAGTTAGGATATAGTTTATATTTTCATTGCTCCCATTTGGGTTCTTCAAGTCTTGACTTTATGGCTGAGGGTCTTTTAGCAAAACCCTGTGCATGTGTGGGGGGTACGTGACCATCAGAATTTTTCTCTTCTATTGTGCACTGTTCTCCTGGGTTATGGAATCAGGCCATCTGAGTTGAATTCCCTTTAGCAAGCCTAAGCATCACTGAGTTTGGCTCTCAAAATAAACAAAACAAACAAAAACCAAAGCTTAAGTCTAAGTTTGCTTTTCACTTAAAAAAGTGCCATATCTTTCCCTTAGGCCATGTATTAACATCCATAGTCTCTTCCCTGGTGGCTGCAGGTCAAGAATAGAGCTCCAGGGTCTGGTCTCAGTTTTCTTAGCTGCATTGTCAGGAGGTAGGATAGTCCTTCCTTTTTCAGAGGCTTTCCCTTCGAGTCATCCCCAACTCCTCAAGATTTCAGGAGTTTCCTCCATTGTGGTTCCAATGCAGGTGTGATGTGCAGCCTCACAAATTTCCTGAGAGTCTGGTCTGCTTTCCCCCTATGAATAGCTAGGAGTCCAGGTTCAGGATGAGTTTTATAAACCCTCAGGAAGTTCTGAAATCTGGGAGGAGATTGAGGTGCTTGCAGCCCTGGGAGGGAAGACTCCCCATGCTACTAGCCCTCAGTTCCTATCAGCTTCCAAAGAACCCTTCTCCATTCTGAAATGTCTTTCTTTATCCCCAAATGCCTTACTAGCTTCCAGGTGTCACCACTGACCTTTTGTACTGGGCAGTTCTTTGTTGAGGGGGCAGCCTCATGCTTTTCATGGGCCTTAGCAGCATCTCTAACCCCTACATCCTCACTGCTAGGGGAGCCCCCCAATCTCCACACTCCAAATGTGACAACTAAAACGGTCTTCAGATATTGCTACATGGTCCCTGGAAGGCAAGATATCCCCTGGTTAGAATCCATACCTCCAACAATTTCTAAAGTACCCCCCCCTTTCCCTTTAGTCAACTTCTCATGGCTCAAATGACTTCTTCAATGGACCATTACTGCTTCCCCCAGTGAATGCACATCCTTCTCTCAGCATGGAGCAGTCTAGGGCCCAGTCACCGCCCAACAGAGGATAGAATTATGGCGGCTGCTTACAGAGCACTTAGCTCACAAGGCAGCACTCCATAAACCTGAGTGAACTCTCACACAAACTCGTGAGTGAGTTAATCCTCTCCAAAACTCAAATAGTTGGGTCCAGAAAAATGAGGGCACATTAGGCTGTGTAGCTCACATACTCACCCTCTCTGTCCCCACAGAGGTCTCCGCTATCCTCCAGGACTCAACAAACCCTTTGGAGGCAGGGGTTAAACAGCCTCGAGGATGCACCACAGAGCAGAACCGAGGATGGAGGCCCGAACACAAGTGTGGATAGGGCTGTTCCTGACACTTTGGAGTCTGGGCAATGAGAATGTGCGAACTTTTGACGGAGACTGAGGACTGACGAAAGAAATGTTTATTTTGAGGCTTTAAATATCAACTTATTTAAAAATGCATTTCAAAGGGGATGGAGAGATTGTATAATGAGTAGGCCCTTTGCCTTGCTTGGGGCTAAGCTGAGTTTGATCACTAGCATTGCATATGGTTGGTTCCGTGAGCCCACCAGGAATGTCCCTAAACACAGACCCAGGAATAAGCCCTGAGTACTGCTGGGTGTGCCCCCCCAATACATTTTATAGGGGCACACAACTCAAGATGCACAGTTTCAAAAATGGAACACATTTATGTCACCAGACCCAGATGATGCCCATCAGGCCTGAAGCCTTCATCCCTCCAGTCATCATTTCAGATGAAACATCACTTTCATTTAGGTTTTTTTTTTTTTTGGTCTTATAATAAATAGAAAGACTCTGGTCTGGTTTTCAGCCTGCCATATCTGCGGCATTCATTCACATTGTCTCATAGAGCAGTAATTCATTGCTCTCTTGGTGCTAATGAGGTCTTTCTTGGGCATCGAGACCCAGTTTATTCATCTTGTACCACAGCCTCTTCACTCCACTGAGAGTGGACACATGCTGCTTCTGCATCCAGGCTTTTGTGGATGGCCTGCAGTGAACATTTCTGTTGTTTAGTGTTCTGATTTTTGATGTTCAACGCCTACTGCTATCCATAGGTAAACATACTTCAGCTTTAGTTGACACAAAAAGTTTGGAAAGTTTTTGTGATTTTTTTTTGTATTTTTGGAGTAAGGTCAGATCACTATAGGTCCTGTGATCAGTGTTGCTTGGGCTTAATAGTTGTAGGGTCTACCATGACCATCCTTGTGGTGTCTGATCGTCATCCAGAATTACTCTGGTGTACCAAGTGGTGCCAGGGATTAAACTCTGGTCCTTGCTCTTGTAAAGCATGTACCCCTGTCCCTTGACTTATCTCCTTGGCCTCAACCTTTGGAAAGCTTTCGAACCATGGTGGAGGCTAGAGATGTAGTTCAGTGTTAGATTGCAGGTTCATGTGTCTGCATCCTTAAATTTCTGTCCAAATACCTGGAACCCCTCTCAAATAAAAGATATAACTGGTTCCCTGTCTTTCTGAAGAGATGGAAACAGAAGAATAGCATGGCGTGGTAGGAACTGCAATTTTCCAAATGACCAAACTTCTACTAAGAACCTTTTTTCTTGGGGGGAAGCAAATGGGTGTATGCTCCCAAGTACTCTGGGGGGTGGTGGGGGAAGGCTGGACCACTCCTGTGATTCTCAGTCAACCCAGCTGGTGAATGAGCGATCCTGGAGATGCTGGGGAGCAGAGTGGGGGATTTGTAGAGTTGGGGATTGATCTGGGGTTGGGTGCATATAAAATTTGTGCCCTAACTCCTAGACTATCTCCCCTAGTCCACGAACATTACATATAGCAAACCAAGTCATGTAGGGAAGTCAACACACTGATTTCAAGCCCAAAGTCTTTGTCACGCACAGGGTGCAACTGAGGTTTTAGCACAGTGAGAGGCTGGTCTAGAGGGGTGCAATTTTAGTCTGACCACTGAGAAGAGTCACGTTTCTGGACTCTTGATTCCACAGTTTGCCTTTTTTTTGGTCCACACCCAACTGCACTCAGGGTTTAATTCTCGTTTCTGTGCTCAGGAATCACTCCTGGAAGGTCATCGGACCATACAGGATGCCAGAGATTGAACTAGGCGGGCTGTGTGCAAGGCAAGTACGCTACTCACTGTACTACTGTTCTGGTCCCGCCACAGATTGCTTTGCGAGGACCTGAAGAGAGAAACTCATCCAGGTGGGCCTAGGGTGAAGCCAGATCGCGCCAATCAGCGTGATGTATGGAGTGTGAGCATTGTGTGTGCCTGCACGTTTGAGTGTGCATGCATGCGCGCATGTGCGTGCGCTGTGCTGTGGGATGGTGAGCTGTCTCGCTCCCTCTATTTGCCTGGAGTCTGGGCCCAAGCCAAGAAAAACACAGGGCTGGCCGCTCCTCCCACCAGGGGAAGTCAAAGCGAGGGGCTTTACAATTAAAGTCTGGGAAATCTTTCACCTCACATCCTCCCCCCAGTTCAGGCCAAGGCTGAGGTGGGGGGTTGGGGGTGATTGTTCTTCTGGTGACAAGGACCGGGAGTCCCAGGATCTGGAAGCAAGATAGGTTCCCCCCTCAAGGGGCTCACAACCTTCAGTAAAACCAGACAGACCTTGGGCGTAGAGCAAACCCCCATTTATTATGCACTGAAATTCCATCCTCCAAAAATCTGGTGGGAACTTTGAGTCAACCTCCAGCGGAAATGGGCTAAGACTGGTGGCTGCTAGCTCTGGCTGGGCCTTACCTGGTTCCAAAGACCCACTTCTTCATCTTGCTTCCCATTTTGAAATCTCCCACCTAGGTTAAAATTCAGTCTTTTTTGGGGGGGGGGGTTCAGATCTGGTGGTACTTAGGTGTGACTCTTGTCAGGGGTAACTCTTGGCTCAGGAATCTCTCTTGATGAGCTTGGGAGACTATATGATATGCCAGGGATTGAATCCTGGTCGAGGTGTGCAAGGCAAATGCCGGGTCTGCCATCATTCGGTCTCAGGGTCCTCATTTTGAGTGATAGTTTAACGCCAAGGTCATAGGGATAAAGTCACCCTGCCGGCTGCTGTGCCCCACTTCTCCTCATCTCCCACTTTCCTCTCTAAAGCCTACAGGGCTCCATCAGGTAGAGCAAGACTTTAGAGAAGGATAAAACGAGGGTTGCTTCTCTTTGCAAACTCTTGGCGGCCTTTCCCCACCTTTCCTCGCCCCAACTTCTTTGCCTGCCCAACCCGGCTCCCGCACCGGCCTGGGGCGCCAACTAAATCTGATCAAAATGCAATTGCCAAGTCGTTAAGGTATTTGAATTTAAAAAAAAAAAAAAAACTCCGGAGAAAAAAAGTATTTGATGGCTAATAATCTCATTTCAATATAATGGGACCTTCTTCTGCAGAGAGCAAGACAGGTTAAGAGATATAATTATGACTTTGCAAACTCTCTCCCAAGCGCGGGAGACGCGCTGACAGGTCTGCTCGAGGCTGCGCCCGACTCCGCTGGCTCTGAGGGAAGACGCTTTGTCTGCAAGGCCCGTTAAAGAGACACGGTCCCTTTTCCCCACTCGGCCTCCACGGCAATTTAACTGTCAGCCACGTCTTCGCCCCAGGATCGGTGTCTGAGTCCCACGAGAGGGTAGCAAGGATGGCGGGGGAAGAGGGAGGACCGGCCTGGAGGGAGGGCTGGGAGGAGGAGAGTGAGGGGTTGACCTGTCACATGCTGTCCCAGGTCCCCAAGCTTGCAACCTGGCTTTTTTTTTGGGGGGGGGGGCGATCTTTAAGGTCATGTCTACTCCGCAGAGTCCGAAGACGCAATAACGGGGAGAGTAAGGGGGAGAGTTCTGGCAGCACAGATTTATTTATTCCATCTCCAAAGTGTCGAGTTTTGAAAGACCCAAAAGGAACAAGATACCTTTCCTGGCAGAATTGTTCGGTTTGAGCTAGTGGAAAGAAACTGAATTAAGAAAACTAGGTGTAGGGAGGGGAAAAAAAAAAAAAGAAAGAAAGAAAGAAAGAAAGAAAGAAAGAAAGAAAGAAAGAAAACTAGGTGTGTGTGTGGGGGGCGGGGAGAGATGGAGATGGTGTTGTTCACGGACCCCCATCAAATCCAACTCGTCTGAACTGCAAAGGGAGAAAAATGACCTTTCGAAGGTCAAATGGAAAGTCCCAAAAGCAAGAAGACACGTCTTCACTGGATTCTCTAATGCGGTGGAAACGTTGTGCAGGGGAAGAGTGGCAGCCTTGGACACTGAACAGGTGTCGATCGTTATTTAGGGACCAGTCACACCAAGGCCATCGACTTGAGGGGCGAGTTGATGAGCCCGGCTGTCAGCAGAGTGCCCAGGGACCGGGCGCGCAGACTTGCAAGTGGGCGCGCCAGAGAGCGCGTCTGTGCGTGGGGCTCCCGGGGGAGCGCTCAGCTGCCACCGTCGCCCAGGGCTGGAGCAGGGAAGCGAAGGCAGGGGTCGGGGGAGCCAGCATACAGAGACGCCCACAGAGAGACACGCCAGCCCTTTGAAAAGGAGCCTGCGGACTCCCGCGCCTCTCCAGCTGCGGACACAAGCCTTCCGCCTCTCCTGTCTCTTTGGCAGCCGCCTGGCATGGAAGGAATTCGGAGGAAGCGGGTGTGCCCCGGCCCTCCCAACTCTCCAAGCTCCGGAGTTGAGGGTTCCTCTAATAGGCCCCCCCCTGGAAGACGCCGGCCACGTGGCCTGCAAGGGGAGAGGTGGGCCTCTAGGACTGGCAGGGTCTCCAGGCACAGACTTTCACCCCTCACCCAAAGCGCCTTGATTTTTTGTTTGTTTGTTTTTGGACCACACCCGATGACGCTCAGGGGTTCCTCCTGGCTACGCGCTCAGAAGTCGCTCCTGGCTTGGGGCACCCTAGGGGACGCCTGGGGATCAAACTGCAGTCCGTCCTAGGCTAGCACGTGCAAGGCAAGCACTCTGCTACTTGCGTCGCCGCTCCAGCCCCTCCCCACATGCCCCTTTGAATGGCGAGGCCACAGCGCCCGGGTTGGCAACGCGCAGGGGGGAACTGTGGGTGCCACCTTCCGGCGCCTGGCCCGCACGTGCATTCTCTCTCCCTCGAGTCTCTGGCACCCCGTAGATCTAGCCGAGCTGGCGCATGGGGCGGCTGCACATCTTCGAGTAGGTTCGCAAGCGCGCGAGGTCATCCTCACTCCCTCGGCTTGCAGGTTTCCCCATCTCGGAGCACGCAAGGAAGATGGTTAAGATGAGACCTGACTCGGGGGCTTCACGGGGGCTGCTCACCTAGCCGGGCTTTGGGGCGCATCCTGGCTCTCCAGATGCGCCTAGCGAGATGCGTTTGCGCACGGGGGCACTTCAGCATCTGCAAACCCGCGCGCCCCACGACTTTCTGAACCTCCCCCAAGTCCCTTTTAGTCCTGGTGTCGAGTGATCGACTGCAGGGGAGTGTGGCGGAGCGGAGCCAGGTGTGGCCACGAGGGCACAGAAGCCCAGTGGGGACTGCCCCGGGTGGTGGGTTGGGATGGGGCCCCGAGGTGAGCGCCCCGGAGGAGGGAGCGGCTCCGGAACGCGGAGGACAGGGCTGGCCCGGGGTCCTGGCCCGGCGGGGGGTCCCGGGGAAGGCGGGCGCGGGCCGGGTGCGCCGCCGGCGGGGTCAGGGGCGAAGGGGCAGGCGGAGGGCAGCGCGCGGGGAGCCGGCGGCGGCGGCTCGGGTTACCCCGGCCCGGCCCTCCCACCCGCAGTTCGGGGCGCTGAGCCGGGCCGTCCCCCGCTGTTTGCCTTTCTCCGGTTCTGGCTGGCGGAGGGGGCTCGGGTTGAAAGGGATCGCCTCCATTTGGAACGCTGTTTGTTTTCTTAACCAGCCGGGCCGGCCGAGCCCTCTCTGGGAACGCGGTGCGCGTGGAAGAGAGGCGCGTCCCTAGCCCCGACATCGCGGTCCCCCTTTCTCCAGTCCTTAGCTTCGACCTTTCGGGCACGGGAGAGGTGGAGATGAGCAGGGGAGCGATGCGCCTTGCGCCTCCGACAGCCAGCCTCCTAGGTCAAGCCCGCAGCCCCAGGAGATGCTGTGACGCAGATACCCCATCAGCTCTGGAGTTAGATCCTTGCCAGAAACCCTAAATAAGGACGGGGCACAGCAGGAGGGCTGCCTTGCAAGCAGTAGACCCCGGAGGGACCTTGGGTTCTATTCCCGACATCCCACATGGTCTCCCCTTTGAGCCTGCCAGGAGCGATTTCTGAGCACAGAGCCAGGAGGAACCCCTGAGCGCCATTGGGTGTGGCCCCCCCACCAATCAATGACTAATTAAACGAATTAAGTTTGAAAAATAAAAAGAACTGGGCCTGGAACTAACAGACCACAGCTCCTTCTGGCGGTTGGGGTGCCGGGGAGTCTGGCGCGCAAAGTCGGGTAAGGGCAGCCGGGGTGCGACCCACGGACCCACGACCCACCCCTCCCCAAGGGGCTGGAGCTGGAGCCCTCCCCTCCCGGGGTAGACGTCTGAGCGTTTTGACATGAAATGAATCAAATGCAAATGATATTCAAAGCAAGATGCTAATGAGGCCCCGTTCTTCTAGCGTCTCCGGCCTGGCAGCGCCTGGATTGGGGTGCGCAGTCGGGCGCCCGCGGGGTCGGTCCAGCCTGGCCCGGCAGTCGGAGGCTCGAGTGCCCGAGCTCGAGTCGGCCCGCGCCGGCTCCGGAATGCGCATCGCGGGCTCCAGGCGTGCCAGCCCCGTCCTGAAAATGAGGTCGGGGAAGGTCGTTCCACTCTGCAGCATAAATCAAGGAGGAAAGGAGAATGGATGTGAGAGACAGTCCCCGGAGACCGCCCCGAGAGAGAGGCGAGGAGAGGGAAGGGAGAGGGGGGAGAGAGAGGGGGGAGAGAGAGAGAGAGAGAGAGAGAGAGAGAGACAGAGAGACAGAGAGAGAGAGGACAGAGAGAGAGAGACAGAGAGAGAGACAGAGACAGAGACAGAGAGACAGAGAGAGACAGAGGCAGAGACAGAGAGAGATCTACAGACAGAGAGAGAAACAGAGAGGAGAGACCAACAGAGAGAGACCTACAGACACAGAGAGAAACAGTGAGAGGAGAGACCGACAGACACAGACACAGAGACCTACAGAGAGAGACAGAGAGAGAGAGAGAGAGAGAGAGAGAGAGAGAGAGAGAGAGAGAGAGAGAGAGAGAGAGAGAGAGAGAGAGAGAGAGGAGTGGAGCGTGGGGGAAAGTTCTGCGGAGAAAATGCAAGGAGCCGGCCAGGCGCCCAACATTGCAGAGCCCCTTAACCAGCGGCTGCGCCCCGAAGCTGACAAGTTCGTGCCCTTGACCCCACGTCCTTCTCCCCTCCGGGAAAAGTCTCCCCACTAGGTGCTCTTGACGTGGACAGTGAGGACCCTGCCTCCTGTCTCCTTGACAGCCAGTTGCACACTTAGATGCACACTTCCTTAAAAAATTTTTTTAAATTGCTTAATCGATTGATTAATTTCTGGGCCACACCCAGCGGTGTTCAGGGGTTACTCCTGGCTCTGCACTCAGAAATCGTCCCTTGGCAGGCTGGGGAACCCTATGGGATGCCAGGAATCGAACTGGCTCCCCCCCACGTCCACTGCGTGCAAGGCAAATGTCCTACTGCTGTGCTATCTCTCCGGCACTATATGCACACTTCTAACACACGCACATACCACCGATTTTGAGGGGGGCTCCCTGAAAGAACCTGGGTCGCTGAGAGGGAGCCCCGTTTCTTGAGTAGGCTACTTAGCACCCAACTCGGCGCACCGACTGGCTCCCTAGTCCTCGCTAGGGGCAGTCAGCCCCCAGGCCCCAACCTGCAGCTCCAGCGTTCGCCTCCCACCGTCGCCCTCCAACACTCCCTTCCCCACTTCCACTGCCTCGAACCCGAATTTCAGGTCGCGAGATTCCAGCCGCGGGTCCCCGCAGGTTTTGACAGCTCCGGGCCAGAACCGAGGCACAAATCTGGGCTCTAAGAAGAGCGGAACTTGGGCGTTAGAGCGCTGGACAGAGGTGGGAGAGGAATGGGGGCGTCCCCCTCCACCACATCTTGGAGACTCCGGGGTGGGAGGGCTGAATGGGGGCCGGGGACAGTACATCTATCTCTGACAGTGCATCAGACACATGGCCCTGGACACGCAGGGCAGAAACCCACCAAGAAAAAGAGAGCAGAAAGAGAGGCCAGAGCTGGCAGCCTGAGGGGACCCCATTGATTCCCCCAGCGCGCTCTCTTTGTGGTTATCAGTGAAAGGGTGGTGCCCTGAGCCTTATGAAGAGCACGAAAAGGGGCACTCTTGAATCGCTGCTGAATTAATTTGGCAAAGCTGTGTGTCCAGCACGGTCCGTCTCCAGCCCCCACCTGTAGTGAGGTTCTTGAAGGATCCAGTGGCTCTCTTGTGAGGACCTGTTAAGTGCCAGGAACCAGGACACGAGGCTGAACAGAGGCAGCGAGCAAACAGCTCCTGCCAGAGACCCATCATCTGGAGTGAGGCAGGTGATTCTGAGCGCTGTGAGGGAAAGAACAATCTGGGTCTCCAAGGGTCTGGAGGAGAAAGAGGAGGAGAAGGAGGAGGAGGAGGAGGAAGAGGAAGAGGAAGAGGAGGAGAAAAAGAAGGAGGATGAGGAGGAAGAAGAGGAGGAGGAGAAAGAACAACTTCCTGAGGAACTGCGTCCCTGGAGAAGGGGTCCTGAAAGTGCTGGGTGCAGCCTGACAGGGAGGAAGAGGAGATAATGTGGAAGACACCTACAAGGTCCTGGCTGTGGCATGAGTTTGGAATTATGGCGTGGGGAGCCATTGGTGTCATTTCATAAAGGGCTTGGCAGCTTGATTTGCATTTCAGGATAACAAACAGAGGGAGGGGATCCAAAGGTCAGGTCCTAGTGGCTAGTGCCACCACCTTCACTAGCTCCCAAAGGAGTCCCAGCCCTCCCCTCACCCCAGTCAAAGAGAAATTCTCATCGGGACGGTTCTGAAACAGCCCAGGAGGGTCGCTGTTCTGCTCAAATAGTTGTGTTCTCCCCCCACATACCTTTTGGGACGTGTCCAGAAGGGGAGGAGGGAGTGTCTGAACCTGCCAGTTATGGGAGGACTCAGAGAGAGCTGGGATTTCATGTCCTTTCTCGCCACTCCACCGGTGGTCTTTTGCCCTGCCTGCCCTGGGCCTTCTGGATTGCAGAGACAAGGAGGACAACTTCCACGCAACTTCCACGGTCGTGGAGGACTGAGCTGGGACTCTAGCGGCGAGTTCTGGTCCCCAGAATCTACAGCCTGAATGGTGGTCCCGCACTGCTGCCTGGTGGGCATAGAGGCTACTGCAGCAGAGTCTCTACAAACCACAGGGTTGTACCCAGGACCACAAGAGACATGGTCGCTCCGAAGACAGACCTTTTGATGGCTTACCAGGTGCCAGGTGCAACAGCAGATATTTCTCCCACTTGATTTCACAATCAGAATAAGTTCAGGAGAAAGAACTCCTATTCCCTTTGCTAAACCAAGAAATTGGCGCCATGAGAGGCAATGCCCTTTGAGAGCTTGTTCAGGGCAGATATTAATTTGCTTCCAGAATGTTCAAGGAGAAGTAATCTGGCCTGGAACCAAGGAGCTCTTTCTCCCCTTGGCCCTGACGAATCCTTTAAAGCATGTTTTTTGTTTTTGTTTTTGTTTTTGTTTTTTTTTTAAGCAGGTGCATTGACCTTCCAAATCTAATGTTCCAAGGTTTGGTCCCATTTGACCTTTAGGACCCTGTTGAGAAGTCTATGTGATTGGAAGAAAGAGCCAGGTCCTTCCTCTAGCTGGAGTAACAATTGGTTTCTGAAGGCCAAGAGTTTAGGGGGCTCTGAGTGGGGAGTTCCTACTTTCTCAGATAGTGGGAAAGAAAGGAAGTCTGGGGGGGATTGTTCCTGTCTGGTCAATGCTCCATCCTCGTCCTTAAACTCCAAACCAATAGGCTCCTACTTATTCAGGGATTGGGACATTCAGCACTTTCAGGGGGGCTACTCCTAAACCTGCACAGAGCTGGTCACTGTTCTCCGTCTTCTGCTGCCCTCTAGTGGTGTAGAATTAGCCCTCCCCCCCCCCCATCCCCCGTCTTCATCTTAGCTCAGCAGAGAAAAGGGATTTTTGGAGTGGCCAAAAGGGTTTCTTGGGAGAGATGTGTGAAACTTTTGGAAAAATTTGACTGTAGACTTTCCTAGAGCTCACACAGTCAGAGAAAACAACACCCAGGCTCCACCAGAATCATTACCTCTCACCAAATGTTTCCTAAGGGCTACTTAGATTTGTGAAGAACTAGGGGAGGATTCCCATGCGATGTCCCTGCCAGCCTTAGGGTCACAGGGTCATAGTTTAAAAAGGCAGCAAGAGCAAAGTGGTACCTCCCCTCTCTCTGTTCTAGTTTTGGTTTTAATGTTTATCGAGGAAGGGGGTCACATCTAGAGGTGCTCAGGGCTTTCTCCTGGCTCTGTGCTCGGGTATCACTCATGGTTGAGCTTGGGGGGATATTATGGGGTGCCAGGCTGTGTGCAAAGCAAGGTCTTATCTGCTGTACTACCACTTTCACCCCCTCGTTTTTAACTTTTTTTTTTTTTTTTTTTTTTTTTTTGGTTTTTGGGCCACACCCGGTGACGCTCAGGGGTTACTCCTAGCTATGCGCTCAGAAGTCGCTCCTGGCTTGGGGGACCATATGGGACTCCGGGGGATCGAACCGCAGTCCGTCTCCTAGGCTAGCGCAGGTAAGGCAGGCACCTTACCTCCAGCGCCACCGCCCGGCCCTCGTTTTTAACTTTTAAATAACCGTAGATTCATAGGAGGTTAAAAGCTGGAGAGGTTCCTTTGTTCAGACATGAGATTCCTATAACTGTCACTGAAACCAGAAAACATAATTAATCCACTCCACAGAGATCAAGTGTCCTCCTTCATGGTTGCAAATGTCCTCATCCAACTTTTTTATTGGGGGGTTGCCACACCAGGCTGTGCTCAGAGATGACTCCTGCTCAGGGATCAGTCCTGGCAGTGCTCAGTGGACCACATGGATTGCCATGGACTGAACCAGGGTTATGTGCTATACTATTTCTTGAACCCAATAATCTTTTTTATTTTTTGTCACACCTAGAGATACTCGGGTTATTCTGGACTCTGGACTGAGAATTACTCCTGGTGATGCTTGGGGAATCATATGGGATGCTGAGGATCGAACCCAGGTCAGCAAGGCAAGGCCTTTTCCACTGCACTATTGCTACAGCCCCTCAACCACCATTCTTTTTTTAATTCTTAACCTTTCTTATAATTTATTTTTATTTAGTTATTTTAGTTATGAGAACAATGATGCAAAGAATGAGGACAAGGTAAAGTTACTGTGTAAGGACAATCACCAATAAACAGAGTTCTCAGAAGAAATCCCCTTGCTGACACCTTAATTTTTTTTTTTCTTCTGATGCACCATTCCTGAAGGGTACTGCAATACCAGGTCGATGCATGGAATGGATGGAGCAAGCTCCTATTCCAGTTTCTAGTGCCAAAAATTCATTTAATATATTGTCATCGGATAGACGACGTATCAGATATTAAACTGATAAGAACAGATACTACACTTGATCTTAGCCAAAAGGCTGAGAAGCGATGACACCTTAATTTTGAACATAAAGTCAAGGAACATTAAAAAGAAATAAAACAGAACCCATGTACAAATACTTTGTCCCTCAAGTCTACAGATATACATTATAACATTTCTTAGTGGTACACAAAGCAATTTAAAGTCAGAATATTTGTGTAGCTCCTAAAACATTGAAGGCTTAGTATTTTTTATATTTCCATGTGTATGCATATTAGTTTCTGTTAACCTCAAAAGTTTAAGTAGGTTTTTTTTATTTAAGGTTTATAGTCAAAGGAGCAAAGTAAAAAACGGTGTTAGAGTGGCAATTATTGTTTGCATAGGCCCACCAAAATATGGGGGACATGGAAAGGAAAAGCCTTGGCATAAATACAAGGAGACCCTACCCCTGAAGTTTCCTGGCATAAGACCAGCTCTAGGTTCTGGCAGAATAGTTTGTCTAATCCAAGTCCTTGTCTGTAGTGCCAATACAGTTTTAATTTTCAAACAGTCTCTGTTGTTTGCAAAAGATCCTCAAATCTGCATATCCTACATTGAAGTCAGGCTGGTGTCGAACGTCCTCTAGTTTCACCTCACAATTAATTGCAATGCAGAGAGCCCTGTCCAGTAAGCAGGACATTATTGTTGTTAAGTCTTCTCAGTGTTAAGGGAAGTCTCTTTTAAGTAGGTCGCTGTCAGAGCAGCGGTAGGTAGGGTCTTCCCTGGTAGAGGATTGCTTCCAGTCAACCAGCATTCTTTTTTTTTTTTTTTTTGGTTTTTGTGTCATACCCGGCAGTGCTCAGGGGTTATTCCTGGCTCCAGGCTCAGAAATTGCTCCTGGCAGGCATGGGGGACCATATGGGGCGCCAGGATTCGAACCTATGACCTCCTGCATGAAAGGCAAATGCCTACCTCCATGCTATCTCTCCGGCCCCTCAACCACCATTCTTAATCACTGACAACTGGCGATATTTTTTTTCATCTCAGGATTATTATAATTTTAAGAGTTGTTTCTGGGGCCCGGAGAGATAGCACAGCGGTGTTTACCATGCAAGCAGCCAATCCAGGTCCAAAGGTGGTTGGTTCGAATCCCGGTGTCCCATATGGTCCCCCGTGCCTGCCAGGAGCAATTTCTGAGCAGACAGCCAGGAGTAACCCCTGAGCATCGCCGGGTGTGGCCCAAAAACAAAAACAAAAACAAAAAAAAGAGTTGTTTCTGGAGTCTATTGTAGAAAGGTGGGGATGTTAGAACAGGGATGTAACAGGGGAGTCCTCTTTCCTTTGGGGGCCTTACTTGAAGAATACAGACATGATGCTACTCTCCTAATCAGAGAGTGTTTACTACCCCATCTGGAATACTGCCATTGCACTGGGGTCTTCCCAGTAGCATGAACAGGGAGGATGCCATGGAAGGAAAATTTACACTGCTAAAGAGAAAAGAGGAGAGGAGGAAGAAAAACTAAGAAGGAAGGGTGGGGGGACAGAGAGATAGCATGGAGGCAGGGCATTTGCCTTGCATGCAGAAGGTCAGTGGCTTGAATCCCAGCATCCCATAGGGTCCCCTGAGCCTGCCAGGAGCATTTTCTGAGCATAGAGCCAGGAGGAACCACTGAGCACTTCCAGGTTTGACCCCCCCCCCAAAAAAAAAAAAAAGAATGAAGGGTGGAGGAGGGAAGGAAAGAGGAGAAGAAAGACAAGATAGAGGATGGAGGAAATGAAGGGTGAGCTGACCTATAAGTTCAGATCAGTGGCAGGGACAGAGGAAAGGCATTCACATATTTCCTTCAACAGCTTTGAGTCTGCCTATTTCTTCATAGCCTTTTCAATGTTAGAAGAGACTCATCCTTTAAGTTTTTATTACTGGAGACAAACCACAGGCTGGTCTTCTCTTTCTCCTCCTCCTCCTCCTCCTCCTCCTCCTCCTCTCCTCCTCCTCCTCCTCCTCCTCCTCCTCCTCCTCCCCTCCTCCCCTCCTCTCCTCCTCCTCCTCCTCCCCCTCTTCCCCCTCCTATTCCCCCTCCTCATCTACTTTTAAATGTAATCATCATGGAAAACAAAGTTACAAAGATAGCTATGATGCAGTTTCAGGTGTTGAACCCATCCCTTCACCAGGTCCACCTCCTTCCACCAATGTCTCCAGTTTCCCTCTGCCCCACAACCTGTTATGGCAGATCCCCCCCACCCCAATCAGGCACTGTGGTGTTACAGGGAGGGTATCATGCATACCACTTTACCACCTTTCCGTACTGGGTCTTTCTTTAGAGTAACAAGTTCCCTCTATCATTGTCATAGTAGTTCCTTCCCTGACCTACACCTTCCCCCCAAGTGGGAAACTTCCTTCTAAGGATCATTTCTCCTGCTCTTCATTTTTGCTATCAGGTAGGCTTTCTGGTCGAGGACTTGACCCACCTCCAGCCTTCCCAGGTACATGATTGTCATCTGAAGGCCAGAGGATGTCTGTTTTAATCTTCTGGGGAGGTGAGAGGTCATGTGTGTGCGTGTGTGTGTGTGTGTGTGTGTGTGTGTGCGTGTGTGTGTGTGTGTGTGTGTGGGGGGTGTCTATTCACTTGAGGAGAAGCAGGATGCACTTGTAGCGGCCCTGCCAGCAGAGCTCAGGGCCCACGGATCCCACCCTCTCTCTATTTTTTATATTTATATTTTTGGGGGCCATGTCTCAGGGACTACTCTTGGTTCTGTGCTCACGGGTTGCTCCTGGCATGTCTGGGCACCACGCGGTTCTGGGGAGGGGAACTAAGCCCCCTGAATGCACAGCCCGTGCTCAGTCCTTGGAGCTCTCTCTCTGGCCCCACTCTTTTATTTTTAACTCGCTGTATTTTTTGTGAGGAAGTCTTCTGAAATAAGTCACCACCATCCTGACATTCCGCCCTTAAGTAATTCAGCAAGCGTCTTTTTAAAAAAGAGCTTCTCCTCCATAACAAATTAGTGCTGTCACAGTGGGCGCAATTAAAAGTCATTCCTTTGTCTTTTCTTGTTCTTTATTTACTTTGAGCCATCTCAGTGGTGTTAGGGGCAGGCAGCACACCAGCCGTGCTTGGGGCTGGGGGTACCCTGAAACTCTAGGGATTGAACTCAGGACCTCTCACACGCAAGACACGCACTCCACCCTCTGAGCTCTCTCTCTCTCTCTCTCTCTCTCTCTCTCTCTCTCTCTCTCTCTCTCTCTCTCTCTCTCTGCTCCCCAAGTTTCACTTCTCAATAACCAGCATTTCCCAGGCCACTCTCCAGTTTGTCCAATAAGGCCAGCACTTGGGTCATAAACAGGAACTCTTCTGAATGGTGGTTCCCAGACACAGCAGCTTCTGGCTAGCTGTGGAGTTGCTCTCTAGTGGAGTCATGGGTGAGAACCAGAAGAGGTGCAGGAGTGTTTGGTTTTTGTTTTGATTTTTGCTCACACCAGCAGTGGTGAGGCATTCTACTCTAGGCTTCTGCTTGGGGATTGCTGGGTGTTCTGGGGGATTATGGTGCTGGGGCTTGAATCCAGTCCGTCTGCATGCCAAAAATATGCTCAGACATTATGCAGTCTCTCCAGTTCCTGCTGGGCTTTCTGAGAAGACCTCAGACCCAGAACCCTGGCTTGTCTTGGAAACTTCCAGACTGTAGAGGTGAGCAGAGATGGGGTGGTGTTTCTGCACCTTCCTGAGACTGGGTGCTCTCAGTTGAGCACACATGAGCTCCTAGCCCTGTGAACAGTTTCAGAGCAGGTACCCATGCCACTGGGTCCCCGTCCATTCTCCTAAGCCCCCATTCCCTCAGCCTCCTGCCTATCTCCCCAGCTGCCTTCTGTACCATGGGCTCCCTGCCCTCTGTGATCCCCTTTCCCTGGCCTGTGTTGAGACTGGGGCCCCGCATGAAGCTCGTGAAGCTGCTCGTGGCTTCCAGGCGGAAGCTTCCTTTCAGCTTCGAGTCCCTCAGCACTTGGACCCTGTATCCAAGCTGTGCCTGTGATCTGTCACGTCACCTACTCCAACTTGGCCTCAGGTGGGTGTGTGCCATCCCTGTCACTTTCCAGAGACAGAAATGAGAGGAGATGGTGCAAGCTATAGCCCAAGTCCAGGCAGGACTGAGTTGAGCTATTCCTTTGAGTTGAATCTGGTCTCAGCTTTACTTGCCCAAGGCTGGGACAATTCACTCACTGGTGGAGTTTGGTGCTGGTGCCCATTGCTGCTTTCATGGGCATCCCAGCAGGACTGACTCCTGGGTTCCAGGGTGTGTGTGAGGGAAAAGAAGAGGGGAGAAAGTGAGGCCTTAGAGAGCAAGTGTGGGTTCAGGCGATGAAGTTTTATAGTTTGAAGGAAGCAATTGCAGTCACCTAGATTTAGAGTTGATGAGACTTGTTCATTTGCATGGCTCATCTTACAGTGGTGTGTGTGTGTGTGTGTGTGTGTGTGTTTGCATGCATGTGTGAGAATGCTGTCTAAGCACATATTTCTCTCTTTTCATTGATTCAGTGATCCAGAGAGCAGAGAGTTTAGGGAAGGTCTGTGACCAAAATTGGCTGATCAGGCACCTGGATTTCAGTAGGACTTATTTGGGGGCCGGCACACTTGGCGATGTTCTTTCTGGGCTCTGCACCCAGGAATCACGCCAGGTGGTGCTTGCGGGACCATATATGGTGCCGGGAAATGAACCTGGGTCAATGCAAGGGAAATGCTCTACTGCTTTGGCCCTTCCAGCAGGACTTACCAATGCACACCCCACCAGCAGTCAACAGAAACCAGCGGGGTGGCAGGAAATGTCCCACCAGATGTACCTTGATGCAGAGGCAGCCCTGCTTCCTTACCCTGTTATTCTCGAAGTTGGTGGTGACTGTCTCCTGGTGGAGAAAGTCTGGTCCTGGCCACTGTGCCAGACAGGGTGTCTGAGGATACGTGTGCTTGGGGCTCAGGTGTGTTGGCTACTCCTGGTTCAGGGCTTTCGGGTCTCTCATTAAGACTCAGGAGGGACTATGCAATGCTGGGGTTGGAATTGTGCTCCTGCAGACAATGTCTACACTCAGCCCTTTGAATGGTCACCCTGGTTCTTTCCTGTGCCCACCAATAACTGGGGCTGACTCCCAAAGGTCATACACACAGCTTTCCACCCCTCCATGGCGCACACACACACACACACACACACACACACACACACACACACACACACACACACACACACACACGACTTTCCATCTCTCCTCTAGATGCCAGCTCTACATTGTCCTTTTCAAAGCTTGGCCTTCATTCCCCACCTGCTGTTATCTGCCTGGCACATTCTGAATCAGTCCCACCTGCCCTTCTAAACAGCTTGGCAGAGTGGTTATCAGTGAGGCTGGGTTTTTCGGTTATTCCCAATAGTGCCATTTTATTTTTTGCTCACCAGGAGACTGGCCTGAAGTGGGATACTTTCTCCAGGTTCCCTTGGACAGTCAATGAGAGGCAGAGAATCAGTCTGGAGTGGCAGAAGGTTTAGCAATGCTGCCAGCTGCAGTAATATGGGCTGTCAGACTGCGTTTAATGGAGGGCACAGTCTGGGTGGTGCCTGATTCTTGTAGAATGTCAGAGGAGAGAAATAAACTTGAGTCAGGGATATCAAACATGCAGGGCCTGGGACTTAATGGCAGTGAGAATTCTCAGTCACTCCACACAGTGAATAATGCTATAATGAAACCCAGAGCCCCTTCAGAAACACGGTCTCAAGATGGAACCAGGAGTGTGATCGTGTACTGGGCCAGAGAAATAGCATGGAGGTAGGGCATTGGCCTTGCATGCAGAAGGACTGTCGTTCAAATCCCGGCATCCCATATGGTCCCCCGTGCCTGCCATCAGTGATTTTTGAGCATAGAGCCAGCAGTAACCCCTTAGCACTGCCAGGTGTGACCCCAACCACCCCAAAAAAGAAAAAAAGACCATGTATTACATAGTTGGTTATAATACATTTGTTCCAAGACCAATCACCCCACCAGCGTAAAAGTACCTTCATCATTGTCTCTGGATTCTCACCGATATCCAAGCCTATCCCCATAGCAGGTATGAAGTAATATATTTTATATACAGGCAAGTGGTAATAAAAGTATTAAAAAGTACAGTATAAGAAAGTTTGTGAAAATTAATGTATTTCACAATTAGGTCATTAAGTCATTGTCAGGAGATTTGCTAAGTGATATGTTGCTAGTTTATTTTCTATTATTTGAAAAAAATTATTTTTGGTTTTTGGGTTACACCAGCTGTGCTAAGGGATTACTCCTGGCTCTATGCTCAGAAATTGCTCCTGGCAGGCTCAGGGGACCATATGGGATGCCAGGATTTGAACCACCGACCTTCTGCATAAAAGGCAAACGCATTATCTCCATGCTATCTCGTTGGCCCCTGATTTTCTATTATTTGTTTTGTTTCTGAACATTAGGTGGCTTTGAATCCACATTGATATCTAAATTGGTGTGTTCCTGCTGAAATGACAATCCAGGAATTTCAAGCTCTATGACTGCTATTGCAGCTTTGTTGGGCATTGTTTTAGCTGTCAGGATTTCTGGAAGTATGAAAGGAAAGGAGAGGGTGCCTTCACTCACTCAGAAAAATTCCTCGTGATGTTAGCCCAAATACCAGCATACATGGAGCTTTGGTTGGTTTGACGTCTCTTTGCAGAGATTATTGGTCAAATGGGGAAACTAGACTGTTTTGTTAAATACCTACACTAGACCATTGGTGAAGTGGGTGTTGTGGGTAGTTGGTGCAGCTGGTATGGTCTTGGCAGGGCAGAGATGGCCCTCCCTCTCCTCCTGAATGTGCCACTTTCAACTGGGTGGCCAGTGTACCCATAAGTTTTTTCGTTTATTTTATATCTATTTTGAGAATAGAGTGAGTTTATGGAGCTGGTCAAATGCAGACATGCTATTCTTCTGCATTTTAGTAGACATCACGGATGTCTTCTTAAGACTTCAACAGATCAGGGGCTGGAGAGGTAGTGCAGTGGGTAAGGAGGTGGCCTTGCACATAGCCAATCCCACCGTATCCCTGGTACCACATATAATCCCCCAAGGCTGCCAGAGGTAATCCCTAAGCTAGGAGTAAGCTCTGAGTTTTGTGACCATTGTGCAGTCCCCAAAGAAAGTAAAAAAGATGTCAAAGATCTCAAAATTGGAGCATATCAGCCCTCTAGTGGTGTAAGGGTGTGCTGCATGGATTTCTTCAAGCAGTAGGGGTTTTATGAAGCGTAAAGACATTTCCTTACAGTTCTGCAGGGGACTTACAAGATCTTTTCTGGGAGAACTTTGTGGCTGTGGCTTTGGTCTAATTGAAATAATTCCAATGTTCGTAGGACTTCAGACTGTTTTCGAAAGAGAGCAAGATGCACTAAACACTAATGAGAAACAGAGACAGAAACAGAGAGACATAGATTCTAGAGACAGACGGAGATAAAAACAAAGACAGAAGAGATAATAATAAAAAAAACCAGTGGGGGCCGAAGAGATAGTAGGGCATTTGCCTTGCATGCTGCCAACCTGGAAAGGGCCGGAGTTTGATCCTCAGCATTCCATATGGTCCCTGAGCCTGCCAGGAGCGATTTTCGAGCACAGAGCCAGGAGTAATCCCCGAGCGTCTCCGGATGTGGCCCCCAAACTCAAAACCAAAACAAAATAAAACCAAAAATCATCAGAAAAAGCTTTTGAGAACCTAGGGGTATGATTTAGCAGCTAAAAGCCTTACAAGCCTGAGACTATGAGTTCAATTCCTTGTGCTGCCCATGTTTGAGAAATGGGGCCATACAGTTCTGAAGTCTGACTGCCCCTGTACCACAAAGTGTTGCCCTTCAGCACCCAGACAGTATGTGTGGGAACCAGGACTGAGCCCAGGAGAGCAGGTGTGTGAGCACACAGACCCTCAATGAGTATAAAATCACAAAGTGAGGGAGCACCACGGCTCAGTGTGACACCCCCCCCCCCCAGCACATGTCCAAGCACCATATCTAAAAGTGTGTGTCCCAGCTGAGCACCATGGATCAGTGTGAGCATCACAATCAAGCATGTGCCACCCCAGATCATGGGCACAATAGCAACAAAGGGAGAGAAAGGGGGAAGAAGGAAACAAAGGGGCCAAAGGGGAGGGGGAGGGGGAGCTTGTTTTTGCATGTGGCCACCCCTGGCTTGATTCCTGGTACTGTATATGGTCCTCTGCATGCTACCAAGAGTGACCCCATGAGCACAGCCGGTATGGCCTCTCTCCAAAAATCAATTTTCCCCCAAACAAAGAAAAACTCAATTTTTTTCATTCTCCAAATTTATAGGTAGAAAACAGGCTGAGAAAGTCGAGGTTGCAAGGGTGAACCTTTCAGGGACCTGACCAGGGCCACCCTCCTTACCTTCTTCCCTCCCTCCATCCCACCCTACCACCTCCTCCTTCCTGCCTTCCTTCCCCTCTCCCTTCCCTCCTTCCTGCCTTCCTTCCCTTCTCCCTCCCTTCCTTCCTTCCTCCTTCCTTCCTTCCTTTCTTCCTCCTTCCTTCCTTCCCTCCTTCCCCCTTCCTTCCTTCCCTCCTTCCCTCCTTTCTTTCTTCCTTCCTTCCCTCCCTCCTTCCTTCCTTCCTTTATTCCTTTCCCTTCCTTCCTTCCTTCCTTCCTTCCTTCCGTCCTTCCGTCCTTCCTTCCTTCCGTCCTTCCGTCCCGTCCTTCCTTCCCTTCCTTCCTTCCTTCCTTCCTTCCTTCCTTCCTTCCTTCCTTCCTCCTTCCTTCCTTCCTTCCTTCCTTCCTCCTTCCCTCCCATACCTGGAAAGTGTGTAGAGCTTACTACTGGCTCTATGCTCCTGGAGAGAGGCTCAGGGGACCATATGCAGTGCTTGGGATTGAACCTGGATCGGCAAAGTGCAAGTACTTGCTATCCCCTCTACTATCTCTCTGACTCTTAGAATAAGGAGACATGAAAAGACATAATGAACACTGGAAGACAGGGCTGGTGAGGAGAAGAGGATCAGGAGCTGACCAGAGAGGGATAGGCATAGAATATTTAAGGTAAAAAGGTGACTGATTGACAAGTAGAGTGGGACCAAATCCAAGGAGAGCACTTTTCTTAGAGTTTCATCGTTTTTAGTCAATTCAGATGCAGACACTAGAAAAGTGTGTGGAGGGGGACAAAGGAATAGAGTTTGAGGGACCAGAGGACTATGGTATGGTGAAGATCCAGAATTGAGACTTTTGACCATAGTGGGGCTTTTCGTTCATCATGGTACATGGTTTATTGTTGAATTGATTAATAAAGATGGAGCTGGATGGTGATGGGACGAATGGAGGGACCCTTCTCTACTGTCCCAGGACACATGGCTGCAAACTCCTCCTGCCGGCGAGTCATCAGGTTCAGGTAGAGGCGAGTAAATCATCCACACAGGTTCCAAGAAATATCAGCTTTATTTGCCCTGGCCATCATGTGTGGCCTATATTGTAAACCTATTTAAGCACACGCCATCCTTAGCTTGCCCTGCGTCTTCGCTTCCTTCAGCCATCTCTTCTCCTGCTACTTCTCCATCCAGGTCTGTAGTGTTACAGCCCTTAAGATGGGCGTGGGTGGAGGATGGAGGCCTTTGTTCTTAGGCCCCAGCCACATGGCTCCATCCCCCATTAACCGGAGGGTCTGGATCCAGGAAAGTGACGGGTATTGAACTTACTCACAGGTAGGCTTCCAGAGAGATAACATCTTTATTGCCCTGGCCAACAGATGTGGCTTATATCATAAACCTATTTAAGTATTAGCCATTCTTAGCTAGCCCTGCATCTTACTTCTTTCATCCATGTCACCTCCAACCTCCATCCTGGCAAAAGACCAAAAGCACCCTAATCCCTGACCTTATCTAATCTCCCCAAGACCACTCCCAGAAATGGGCGGGGTCTTGCAGGTAAAGATACACGTAATATCTGCTTCCCAAGACCCCTCCCAGGAATGGGCGGGTCTCAGGTAGATACACCTAAATCCAGGGTGGAGTCACACAGGTAAATCCTCTTCCTTTTGTCCTTCCAGTCAAAGGCTTTTATTACCTCCCAAGACCTCTCCCAGAAATGGGAGTCTCTTTCTTGTAGGTCAGGTTACAAGAAGATTGAGAGGTGGGGTTACAGTTTATAAGTTAAATTTATTAAATTCATGTATATAACCTAAAACACAATGTTTATTAGGACACACATCAGCATAGGATAAGATGATAGTTTTTCTATTGGGAGGCATGGATTGGAGCTAAAGCCACACAACAGTCAAGCAGAAAAGCAATATCCATAAAGAAGAAAAGCTTCTGCGAGCCATCCAGAGAACCTAGATCACTCCTGTCACTGATGCTGGGTCTTGTCTGTGCACTAACACATTGATTAAGTCTACAATTCACTTTGATTAAGCTACATTCAAGTGTGAGTCACTGGTGGTCTGAACTGACATCAATGATAGACCCGCAGGGTGAACTGGGAGCCCATTGAGGTTGACATGAGTCATCAGCCCTAAAGAATTGAACACACAGCAGAGGTTTATTTCCTAACAAGGTGAACCGGGAGCCCACTGAGGTTGAGATTACTCATCCTTTAAAGAGTTGAACACACAGCAGAGGTGCAGTCTCTGGTCTGGGGACATGTCACATGGCAGTGCTGAGATTCTCTTTCACACACAGGCACATAGAAAGACCCACTTAGCTATGACAGTCTCTCTAATCATCTATCTTGTGCTGGATCATCAAACTGTGCACCTGAAGATGCATATAGTTCAACTGTGTTCTAAAAGCCTTGTAGACCAAGTCATTGAAAAAAAATTTAGCCTTGGATAATCCTTGAAAAGTTTACAATCTAGTAATTTGGCATCACACAAAAGGTTAAGAGACTTTTTTGCTGGCATGAACTTTCTGGTGTTCCATGTAGGAAGAGCTCCTCTTGAAGGTATTTCCATGTATATGATCAGATTCATCTGGCCTATTTTCTTCAGCACAGTGAAGGCAGGGCTGTGGATTGAAAGTGCTAGTGTTTGCAAGGAAGGTACTTTGTTCCTGAGCTCTCTTCTGGGCTCCTTCCTTTCATTTTCAAGATTGTCTTTTCTCTTTTCTTTTTTTCTTTTGCACCAGATATGGAGGTTTTCAGGGGCTATTTCTGGCTCTGTTCTCAGGAATCCCTCCAGGCAGCATTGGGTGGGAGGCAATACAAAATGCTAGAGATCAAACAGGATTTAGCGGCATGCAAGGCAAACACCCTACCTATTGTACTATCACTGTGATCTGTTGTCATACACCTGTAAAATCACTTTTTTCTTTTTCCTTTCCTTTTTTTGAGTTAATTAGCACAAGTATCCTTAATTATGTCAACCCTGACCCTCAGGTAATTTATGTTAAACTCTGGCTAATAAAAGTGTCAGGGAAAGAAGCAGAGAGAGAGAGAAGCTTGGCTGACTAAGTAAGATCCAAGAGGTTGCTCAACACTCCCTGGCCAAAATATTCTTTCTCCCATGATTCTATCTGGGTTTTTTGTGCACTGCTATTTGCTGCCGACCCATCCATTCCAGGGTTAGTATGAACACCATCATGGTGAATACTGCAAGCTGCAGGTGGTGCCTGTCAATTCCCAGGAAACCAGCAAACCTGTGAGCCCCATATAATCTCTTCTTATTTTAAAAATATTGTGGGCACTTTGGAGGAAGGAGGTGGGTACATTGGTGATGGGTGTGGGTGTTAGAATTCCATACATGGAAAATTGTCATTGTAAATTGTAAATCACAGTCTCTCAAGCAATCAAAAAGTTAAAAAATTAATCTCTATTTGCAAAAAAAATTGGGGGGAGGCCAGAGAAATAGTACAGCAGGTAAGTCACTTGTTCAATTCTGTGCCAAACAGTCCACCAAGCACTGCCAGGAGTAAAGTCCTGAGCATTGCTGGTCCAAAAACCAGAAAATAAATTAATTTAAATAACATCGCAGTATTACATAATTCATGTTTCAGGTATGAATTATTAAAACCTACATATATGGATTAAATTAACTTCACTCCTGATAGTCCAGCAGACCCCTTTTGCCCTCCCCTACTAAAAGTTTCTAAGTCGGTAACAATGGGATAACTTCACAGACCAGAGGAAACTGATAAGAATGGCAGAAATAAGACATTTTAACTTTTGCTTCCCCCCAAAAATCTTAGAAATTGGGTTTTTCTGCAGGTGTTTCAGAAGGCAGGTAGGAAAGTGTTGGAAGCCAGAGAAGCATTGGAAAACTTGCCTAGGAGCTGCTGGAGGGGCCCAGCCCCAGCCAAGACGAGGAAGCGCTGCCATGTGAGAGCATGAAGACCATGATCAGAACCCCGGATGTGCCTCATTGCCCAGTCGACTCCTGGCAGTGTTGTCTTCAGAAATGGTGCGTTCAAGAGTGTGCCAGTGCCATGAGCCAGGGTGTCACTTCGTGGAGAGCACAGCAACCAAAGTGAAGTGTGTGTGTTGTGTGTGTGTGTGTGTGTGTTGTGTGTGTGTGTGTGTGTGTGTGTGTGTGTGTCCACTCAGCTTCACCACTAGCACTAGAAGTGGAGTGGAAGAACCAGACTCCAGCCTCTCTTCCATAGGAATTTGGTGTGTCCAGTACCCTCATTCTCTGTAGAATGAAAGCCCTTTGGATGGGGCTGGATGGTGGTGGATGGAGATGGAGGGTGAGAGGTCTTTCTCCTCCAGCCCAGGACACGTGTCTCTGCTCCTTCAGCCTGCAGGTCTGCAGGTTCAGGAGAGCGGCGGGGAGAAAACTCACAGGCAGTCAGGCTTCAGGAGATATCATCTTTATTCAGCCCTGGCCAACAAATGTGGCCTATCATCTTAAACTTATTTAAGCATGCTCTCCTCAGCTTGCCCTGCATCTTAGCTTCTTTCAGCCATCTCTCCTCCTGCAGCTTCTCTCAATCCATCCTCCAAATCCTCCCTCAATCCCCCCAGGCAAACCTTTTTGTTACCTACCAAAGAACCCTCCCGGAAATGAAATGGGCAGGTCTTATTAGCAGGTAGGGTTATAGGTGAGGGATGGGCTCACATTCTTCTCCTCCTCTCATACTTTCACCTTCTCTCAGACTGCTCTCAAATTCTCACCTCCTTTTATATCCTTTTCTTCTCTGATTCCCTCTTTTTCTCATATATCCTCTTCTTTTCTCATATCCTTTGCATAAGTCACACACTCCTTTCCTCTCACAACCTCTTTCTTTCTCTGCTCACCAGATAGATGCTCTGTAGCAAACCTGTGCTGGCCTGGGATGTTGCCATCATCTCTGATGGGAGAAGGTTTTCTGGAAGAGGCTGAGGGTAGAAAGGTACCCCATTCATTTGTTGTTTTGGTGTGTGTGTGTGTGTGTGTGTGTGTGTGTGTGTGTGGCCATATAGCAGGGTTAGAAAAAGACTTCTGATATCTAGTCACAACACATCATGCTGGTGTCTCTTTAGGAGAGTGAAAGGATGCCTGTCTCAGTGCATTCAGATGGCTACCAGGAGCCCCATAGATGGGTTGTGGATGGAGAATCACTTGATTATTTCTCAGCTCTGGAGGCTGGCTCAGGAATATGGCACCTGCACACTCTGTGTATGGTGAGATACACACTTCCTGCTTACAAGTGGATTATTGATTCCTCACACACAGGATGTGGTTGGTCAACTTAAAAATATATTTTTCAACTGAATCATGTGAAGTACAGAGTTAGAAAGCATGTATGGTTGAGTTCTAGTCATACAATGTTCTAAGACCCATCCTTTCACCTGGCTAATTTTTGGGGGGAGATGTTTCTCAGTGGTGCTGGTGACCCCAGGATTACAGCCAGAGATGCCTTAGGGCCTAACAGGTGCTGTTCAAGTAAGCATGAGCTCTGTCCTTTGTGCTATCTTCCTGGCCATTGGGAAATTTTGGGGTCTCTTTTATAAGGGTACTCATCCTATCCACAAGGTCCCACCATTATGACTTTATAACCTCTCCCAAACCCTACCTCCTAATACCATCACTGTAGGGGAATAGGATTTTAGCATATGAATTTTGGGGGGGACAGAGTAGTCAGATCATTATAATATCTTGGACAATTAATAAAGAGTGTACAACATACTGAATATCCAAGACCGTTGGTATGAGTGGGCTGTGGAGAAGAAGCAGTGGTTTCCAGAAAATTCTGAGGAGAGTGGAGGCCAATAAAAGGAGAAAACAAAAGTTAAAAAAGGACACAAACAAAAAATCCTAAAGGCTTAAAAATTCATTTCAAGAGGTAAAACTTTAATACTGCCAGAGACAAATCGGACAACCTTAAATAGAACACTCATGCTAGAGAAAGGGACATTCAGAGAAAAGGGGCCATTTAGAAAAATTTTTATGGGACACTTCAAATTGTAAACATTGGAAGAGGAAAAATAGAAAGAGAACTTGGGGAACTTCCCAGAAAGTAGAAATAAAGAAAAACAATGAAGAATAGGAGGGAAAAGATAATGGTTAGAAATTTAGTCCTCAACACTGGGATGATAAACAGCAAGAGAAGAGGGCCTATGGGTAGGACAGTGGGGCTGAGCCCATGGCTCAGGGAGGCTTTGCTTCTCCTCAGATGAAATCCTTTTGGTGGCTTAAGAAGGGGGTGCATATACAGAAGAAGGGGAGAGCGTAAGGAGAGGCAAGAGGGAAGGCAGATGGAGGAGGGAGGAGAAAGGTTTGGGAGGAGGAGCAGCAGGTATGGGAAAAGGAGTAGGGGTGAGAGGAGAAGCAGGGAGGAGGAGGAATGGGAGAAGGAGGTGGAGGAGGAGGAGCAGAAACCTTGGTAGAAGATGTGGACCGAAGAGCAGTGGGAGGAGGATGGGATGTGGGAGAAGAGGAGTGGGAGGAGGAATAGAGGAAGGAGGAGGTAGGGGTGTGGGAAGAGGATGGGATGTGGGAGGAGGAGGAAAGGGAGGAGGGCCTGGAGTTGGATCATGGAGGTCAGAGCCAGCAGCAGCGGTGGTGGTGACTCAGGGTGGTAGAAATTCCCTGTGCTGAACTTCGGCTCCGGTAGCCTATGGTGCTTGCTGGGATGCAAACCAAGAGCAAGCAAGGTGCTGCACCTGCAGCTGGAGAATCCTCAGCTCTGGGGTGAGTGTTGTAGCCAAGGAGCCCCGTTCTGGGAAACCCCTGCTCTTTCTTTGCAGGGAAGGGAAGGTTTAGAGGTCAGGGGTGGGTGCCTAGGGACTAGGGTAGTGGAGGCCTCCTTGGCGGGAGGCAAGGTTCTGGCTCTGCAGGAAGCGCCCAGGGTCCTGGACTCCAGGTGTGTCAGGTGCATTGGAGACCCCTGTTTTTGTCGCATTTGGTGCCTCTTCAAGGCCCTGAGTTGGGGTGGGGGGGAAAGAAAACTTGAGTGAAGGGGCTGCTGTGGATAGACAGGATGGAGAGATTCAGGATGCATCAGATTTCTATCACCCCACCCCCGAATTTATTCCCCTTCAGGTCCTCCTGACCCAGCCCAGACCAGCCCTGCCCTGCCCAACCTTACTCACGTGACCAGCAGGGCCAACAGCACCAGGCTCTTGCCCACGAGGAGCCCAGTGAGCACAGGGACCAGAGCCCTGGAGTCTTCAAGGCCAGAGCAGAGGGTGCAGTTTTCTTGCCTAGAGATAGGGAAGGGGAGAGGAGAGAGCATGGGATGGTGTGGCCTTGAAATTAGGCCAGGTGGATGGAGTCTTCTCCCTCCAGAACTCACTGAGACAGGGTAGTGATGGTAGAGGATGGCTGGGTGGCTTCTGTGGTTCTTGTTGTGGGGCCCATGTAGCTCTGGGTCTGTGATGGGAGCAGGTTACGAGGAACCTGACTGACCTGCGTGGGGGCCGGAGCTTCCAGGGAAGGAGCAAGGTCCTTGCTTACCAGGTAGATAGACAAGCAGCCAGAACAGGGGCTGAGTGTAGGGGAAAGGTGGGGACAGAGTTGTGAAGTCCCCGTTTCAGGACATGGCCACTTGTGCCTGAGAAAGGTTCCCTGACTTGGCCATATGCAAGGTATATCATAACTTCTATGCTATCTGTCTCTTTGGCTCGTGTCACCTACAGTTTAGCAGGTGAGATCTATCTTGGAATTCATTTGTGTGTCCTGTTGAATGTCATACATTTGCAGTAATTGGACAGAAAATGATGACTCAATCAACTGAACTTGGTAGTTGTAATTCATGGTGAAATACTAAAACCCAAAGAGTAATATATATATATATATACTGGCTAATGAGGCAGAAATAAAAATAAGTGGTACTTACATACAAAGCAGAAAACACACATTCAAAACAAATGACTTCCTTTTTTTTTTTTTTAAGAAAAAATTATTGAATATAAAATTCCTTGAAAACAGTTCTTCATATATACAATCTGAAGTGGGTTTTGTTGTTGTTGTGTTGTTGTTGTTGTTTTTGGGCCACACTTGGTGGTGCTTAGAAGTTTATTCCTAGATATGTGCTCAGGAATCACTTCTGGCTGTGCTCAGGGGACCATATGGGATGCCGGGGGTTGAATTTGGGTTGACTGTATGTAAGGCAAATGCTCTACTGCTGTACTATGATGGTAAAATCTGGGGTTTTGTGATCTTTTTCCTTTTCATTGTTTCTGTAGCAAATAAAGTGGCTTAAGTATCAGTTTTCATCCATACTTTAATTCAAATGAAATATCAACTCTTAGAACAAATAATGACAATAAATATTTTCTTCCTTTCCTCCTTCCATCGCTCCCTCCTTCCTTTCTTTCTTTATTCCTTTCTTTCCTTTTCTTTTCTCTTTTTTGGTTTTGGGACATACCGGGAAGTACTCAAGGGTTACTTTTGGCTCTGCAGTTAGAACTTATTCCTAGCAGCCAGCCTGCTTGCCTGCCTGCCTCTCTCTCTCTCTCTCTCTCTCTCTCTCTCTCTCTCTCTCTCTCATCTCCTCTCTCTCTCTCTCTCTCTCTTCTTTCTTTTCTTTTCTTTTTTTTTTTTTGGTGGTTTTTGGGGTCACACCCGGCAGTGCTCAGGGGAAACTCCTGGCTCCATGCTCAGAAATTGCTCCTGGCAGGCACAGGGGACCATATGGGAAGCTGGATTCGAACTGATGACCCTCTTCATGAAAGGCAAATGCCTTACCTCCATGCTATCTCTCCAGCCCCTTTCTTTCTCTTCTTTTCTCTCTCTTTCTTCCTTCCTTTCTTTTTTATTTCCTTTTCTCTCTTTCTTTTCTTTCTTCTCTTCCTTTTCTTTCTTCTCTTCCTTTTCTTTCTTCCTTTTCTTCCTTCCTTCCTTCCTTCCTTCCTTCCTTTCTTTCTTTCTTTCTTTCTTTCTTTCTTTCTTTCTTTCTTTCTTTCTTTTCTTTCTTTCTTTTTCTTTCTTTCTTTCTTTTCTTTCTTTCTTTCTTTCTTTCTTTCTTCTTTCTTCTTTCTTTCTTCTTTTCTTTCTTTCTTTCTTTCTTTCATTCTTTCTTTCTTTCTTTCTCTTTCTTTCTTTCTTTTCTTCCTTTTCTTTTTTCCTTTTCTTTCTTCTCTTTCTTCTCTTTCTTTCTTTCTTTCTTTCTTTCCTTCCTTCCTCCCTCCCTCCCTCCCTCCCTCCCTTCTTTCTTTCCTTCCTTCCTTCCTTCCTTCCTTCCTTCCTTCCTTCCTTCCTTCCTTCCTTCCTTCCTTCTCTTCCATTCCTTCCTTCCTTCTTTCTTTCTTTCCATTCCTTTCTTTCTTTCTTTATCTTTTCTTATCTTCTTTCTTTCTTTCCTTTCTTTTCTTTCTTTCTTTCTTTCTTTCTTTCCCTTTCTTTCTTTCTCTTTCTTTCTTTCTTCCCTTCCTTTTCTTTCTTTTTCTCCTTCTCATGTTTTCATGTCAGTGCTCTTTTACTGAGCACCTTGCCTGACCTTCTCTTCACAATTTTTTGTAGAGGAGATGGTGGAACTTTCAGGCTCCAGAGATGAACATGTTTTGTTTGGGTCTTGTGAAAATTATCAATAGAAGCAATAAGGCAAATGGGCACCCCAGCAATTACAACCCTGTGGGTTGTTTACTTGTGAACTGTGAGAGAATACAGTTTAAAAACTTAGTTGTCCCAGAATGTTTCTACAGCTACCATTGATAGTCTAGTTTTTGCTGTGATTGGTGATTAGTGCCAGCTTTGTTTATTCGGCCTGCCTGCATGTGTAGCAAGATTCCAAAGCTCTCAACCAATGAATCAAACTTGGACCTTGATATTAATTCAAGAGTTCAAATTCTTACACAGCAGTGTGAGTCACTGTGTCTTCTCCAGAGAATGGGGAAAAGAGCCAGTTTGTCTGTGTCTGGGAAACTTCTGGATGGCAGCATTACTCTGCTTCTCTGTCTTTCTTTTCTTGGTGACTTAAAACTTTTGTTGACTTCTCTTTCTAGTCTCTTTGTATTATTGTTGTTGTGACAATAATGAGGGAGGGTGGGGTTTAAGGTGTGAGACTTCCCTCAGAGACTGTGAGGTGGACACCTGCAGAACAAATTCAGGGGAGGCCAGTGACATCTCAACCACTCAAAGCTTGGCAGCTGAAAGGGACATCCAGACAAATGCATGACGGGGAAGTATGGGAGCCGAGAATGCTCAGTGACAGATAGTAACACTGCCGAAAGGTGTGGCTTCCAGAAAAGACCAGTGAAAGATTGCAGCAGGAGGTTCTCAGACTGCCCCAGTCCCACAGGACATCTCTAAGAGTCTGATCTAAGCCTGGGCTCGTCCAGACACGTCCTGTGCTATTCTGTCATCTGAGCAGGATGGGGTTTGGCATGTCACAAACACCCCCTCATTGCCATTTTGGGGGTCTAAGGTCGGGTTGCCTCTGGACACTATTTCTAAGGATTTCAAGATCGCCTGTGTGGCTGGAGTAAATTACCTTCGGTTCATTCAGTGAGACCATTCTCTGCAGAGCCATATGGAACACAGGAAGAATCGCAGGGTTTGAGTCTCTGCTCCTCCAACTGTGGAGCTTCAACTCCTCCTTACATTGGAGTGAGAATTGCATGAGAGACTGTTTGCAAAGCTTGATGCATACAGTTGCTACTTTGACTCAAAGGAAGGGAATCCTCGTTTCAAGGTTAAATAAATAGTTTGTTAAAATGGGTTTGGTCTACATGGTGCCCCTCTCTTTTAGTGAGTTACATCTTGGATGTGTGCTTGTCTTTATGGAGATTGAATCATTTTGAAACTAGCAGTCATGCCACGGGTGAGGCTTGCCAGGAACATCAGTCCTCTCGTCCTGGACTTGTCACTTGGTAGCACAAGGTGGGGGTCCTCTGGAGTAGACTCAGGTGGACATATGCTAGATTCTATATTCTCATTCTAAGGCACCTGGACCAAGTTGGGCTTGTGAAGACTCTTGAGGCTATTTCATGTTTCATGCTGCCCCCTTTAAAATATTTAATTAAAAATTAATTGCTTGGTTCCTGCCGGCGTTCCTGCTTCAGAGGTGGGTCGGGATGCACACACACTGATTCCGTCTACTTCGGTGTCAGAAAGGGCGCAGAATCCATCTTGGGCCATGCTGCTCCCAGAACGCCTGAGATTGGATTTCATCAGAGTTCCTGCCGGCAATCCTGCCTGCATCAGAGGTGGATCGGACATACACACACTGATTCCTTGCAGTTTTCTGCTGGATGTGAGAGGTGCCTCGGCAGTCATCTTGGGCCTTGCTGTTACCAAGCAGCCTGAGATTGGATTTCTTCAGCTTCCTTACTAGTGGACTTGCCAGATGAATATCACCACAAACACATAGAAAAACCCACAATACAACTGTAATAATGGGGAAACAATGCAGGCCAACACCGAGTCAATGAAAATGAAGATGGCAATCTCTGAAGACCCCAAAACGGCCAAACACCTAGTTAGTCTCTCAGATATGGAGTTTAGAGGGATGAGGAAAAATTTCTTAAATGCTTTTAGGTCTTAATATATATTTTAAACTTCTCTTTTTCAAAGACTGCCCCATTTTTGAATTCTAGCCTGCAAACAGAAAGCCCCTGCCAGAAGAGCAGGGAGCCACAGAGGACAAAGAGGCCTCAGACAGTTAGAAAAAGGCCTCAGACAGTTAGCTTGAGTTATAGATAAGCAAGTCTGCTCTCACAGCTCCCAAGGACAGCAAGCCCAGGAGATAAAGACTTGGGCTTGTGGGATCAAGGCTCGTTTATAACTTACTATTATGTTATAGCTGCCACTTTTAAGTAAGTTTTAAGTTTTATAGGATATATCAATAAGTTAAGTTACCCGTTAAGTATTCTTATATTATTGCTAATAATTATAAGCGTAGAGTGATTTCAGCAGTACCAACCAGAGGGGGGGCTCTCGGCGCCAGAAAGCCCAACTCCCATGCTTCTGAGGCTGACGCATGTGCCACTCAGTGAAAAGGAATCTAACAACTCAGCTACATTTGAACCTTGAGTTTTTAGTGATCCCCTTTCTTCTCTGTAACTAACAAGGCGAAGGTTGTTCCCATCCTGGCCCACTGTGATAAGCTGGCACCTGCAATATGTAAATACTAGGGTTGATAAGTTTTTAATGATCATCTCTTTGTTCATTGAATATGTTTCTTTCTTCTGGCTAAGCTATGATGTAAAAATGCACAAACTGCGCCTGTGCCTTAAGAAATGACACTGTTCCTTAAGAAAGATCTTATATAAACCTTGCTCAAACAAAGCTTGAGGTCTTTGCTTTGGGATCTGTCCCAGGGCAACTGATCCTGGATCCAGAATAAAAATCTCACCTGTGCTCTTGCATGGTCTCTAAGCCATTCCTTGGAACTCTCGGGGTGCCCTGAGGATGAGGATTTTTCCCAGACCCTAACAAGAGAAGAAAATATGGAGGATGTTCAAGGGAACTCAAAGAAAAGGTATAGAAGAGAACACTAATAAGAATCAAGAGAATATGAAGATAGAAATCAGAAAACTCCAAACTGAAACATCAGGTCAAATAACAAGTTGTAAAACTCAGTAGACAACCTGACAGGCAAAATAGATATGCTCTCCAACAGGGGTAACAGCAGCTGAGGATAGAATTAGTGTGCTGGAAGATGAGATGATAACAACTCCATACAGCAGAAGAGACTGGAAAAAAGCCTTAAACAAACGATCAGACAATGGAAAAATTACTTAAAAGAATGTGAACAGTATGGAAAATAGAAGTCTTTGATAAGCTCAACAGAAACAACTTAAGAATCATTGGAGCCCCCAGAGACCCAGGAAGAGAAATCTCCAGGAAGAATCAATGATCAAAACATCATTAAAGAGAAACTACCAGAGCTAAACAATACATGTGACCAAATTCTGCATGCCCAAAGAGTACAACTAAAAGGGATCCCCAGGAAAAACACCCCGAGACACATCCTAATCACAGTGACGAATCCCACAGAGACAGAATACTGAAAGCAGCAAGATCAAAAAAGGGAAATGACGGTTCAAGGGAGCATCCTTGAGATTTATAGCAGACCTGTCACCAGAAACACTCAAGGCCAGAAAGCATTGGTGGGATATAGTGACAAAACTCAATGAAATAAATGCTTCGCTTGCACCCAGAAAAACTTACTTTCAGGTTTGAAGGAAGAATACATGGCTTCACAGACAAACAACAGCTCAAAAACTTTACAGACTCAAAACCAGCCTTAAAAGAAAAACTGAAAGATCTACTTTAAGACAAGACTGACCAAAGACACATCAAACTTTGACACAAGGATGGCACTAAATCCCATGACAATTCTTTCAGTGTCAATGGACCAAATGCATCCATTAAGAGACACAGAGTGTCAATCCAAACTGCTGCTGCTTACAAGAAACACACCTGAATAGTGAGAACAAACATAGACTCAAAATAAAAGGCTGGAGGAAAATCATCGAAGCAAACAACACTCATAAAAAAGCTGGAGTGGCCATACTAATATCAGATGATGCAAACTTTATACTCAGAAAAGTTGTAAGGGACAAAGATGGACATTTTGTATTAATCAGGGGATATTGGTACAGCAGGAAGAAATCACTCTCTCCTAAACATATATGCAACAAATTTGGGGCCAGCAAAATATTTAATACAATTGTTGACAATCTAAAAAAGGATATCAATAACAACATAATATTGTTGGGAGACCTCAACCACAGCTTTAAAAACACTTAATAGGTCAACCAGACTGAAAACCTAACAAAATATACTAGATCTGAAAAGAGAAATGGAAGAAAGAAGCTAGTAGATATATGTAGGTCACTCCACCCACAGAAACCTGGATACACATTATTCTCCAATGTACATGGGTCATTCTCCAGGATAGACTACATGATGGCACATAAAACATAACTCCATACTATCAAGAGGATAGAAATTTTGCAGGCTACCTTCACTGACCACAAGGCTCTGAAATTATATGTGAACTACAAAGGGACACAGAAGAAAAACTTTTACACCTGGAAATTAAACAGCCTAATACTGAACAACCAGTGGGTCTGAGATGAATCAAAGAGGAATCAAAACTTTCCTGGAAATAAAAGACAATAAAGACACAAACTATCGGAATTTATGGGACACAGCAAAAGTGGTCCTGAGAGGAAAATTTATAGCATTGCTATAAAGGAAGCAAGAAGGGCATACCTGGGCCCGGAGAGATAGCACAGCAGTGTTTGCCTTGCAAGCAGCCGATCCAGGACCAAAGGTGGTTGGTTCGAATTCTGGTGTCCCATATGGTCCCCCGTGCCTGCCAGGACCTATTTCTGAGCAGACAGCCAGGAGTAACCCCTGAGCACTGCCGGGTGTGGCCCAAAAACAAAAACAAAACAAAACAAAAAAAAAAAAAAAAGAAGAAGGGCATACCTGAATAGCTTAATGACACAGCTCATAGAATTAGAAAATGCTCAACAAAAGGAACCAAAAATAGAGAGACAGAAGGAAATAACGAAGCTGAGAGCAGAAATCAACGAAGTGGAAATCCAAAAAACAATCCAAAAGATCAACGAAAGCAGAAGTTGGTTCTTCAAAAAAATAAACAAGAGAGATAGATCATTGGCAAAACTAACAAAGAGAGAGAAACTTGATAACTCGTATTAAGAATGGAAAAGGGGAAGACTGCAGGAGGAAGCAAGAAGTGGCTGGAGGAGTTAGCAGTATGAAGGTATAAGAAACCTATTTATGTTCAGAGTAGCTTATGGAGCCTGCTTAAAAGGGTTTAAGCTTAGAAGCCACAGATGGTAGCTGGTGCTTAATAAAACTGATGTCTCCTGAAAAAAAAAAAAAAAAGAATGAAAAAGGGGGAGATCACTACTGATATACGGCAGAGATTCAAAGGGTAATCAGAACTACTTTGAGAAACTCTATGCACTAAAAATGAGAACCTGGAAGAAATGGATAAATTCTTGGACTCTCATAACCTTCCACCGTTGAATGAAGAGGATGTAGCATATATAAACACCCCCATCACCATTGAGGAAATTAAGACAGTAATCAAATGTCTGCCCCAAAACAAAAGCCCAGGCCCAGATGGATTCACTAATGAATTCTTTCAAACCTTTCAAGAGGAACTACTACCATTCCTGGCAAGACTCTTTCATGAAATAAAAAAAACAGAAACACTTCCAAATAGTTTTATGAAGCCAACATCACCTTGATACCTAAATCAGACAGAGATGCTACCAAAAAAGAAAATTACAGACCAATATCGCTGATGAACACAGATGCAAAGATCCTAAACAAAATCCTGGCAATTAGGAGTTCAATGCCCTCATTAAGAAGATCATCCACCACGATCAAGTAGGTTTCATCCCAGGGAATGCAAGGATGGTTTAACATCCATAAGTCTATCAACATAATATATAACATCAACAAGAAAAATAAAAACCACATGATCATATCAATAGACACAGAGAAAGCATTTGATAAGGTCCAACACCCATTCTTTTTTAATAGTATTTTATTTAAACACCTTGATACATACATGATTGTGTTTGGGTTTCAGTCCATGTAAAGACACCACCCATCACCAGTGCAATGTTCCCATCACCAATGTCTCAAATCTCCCCACCCGACCCCCCGCCTGTACTCTAGACAGGCTTTCCATTTCCCTCATACATTCTCATTATTAGGACAGTTCAAAATGTAGTTATTTCTCTAAGTAAACTCATCACTCTTTGTGGTGAGCTTCCTGAGGTAGGCTGTAACTTCCAGCTCTTTTCTCTTTTGTGTCTGAAAATTATTGCAAGAATGTCTTTCATTTTTCTTAAAACCCTTAGATGTGTGAGACCATTCTGCGTTTTTCTCTCTCTCTCTGACTTATTTCTTTTTTTCTTTTTTTTTTTTTGGTTTTTGGGCCACACACCCGGCGGTGCTCAGGGGTTACTCCTGGCTGTCTTGCTCAGAAATAGCTCCTGGCAGGCACGGGGGACCATATGGGACACCGGATTCGAACCAACCACCTTTGGTCCTGGATCGGCTGCTTGCAAGGCAAACGCCGCTGTGCTATCTCTCCAGGCCCTCTCTCTGACTTATTTCACTCAGCATAATAGATTACGTGTACATCTATGTATAGGAAAATTTCATGACTTCATCTCTCCTGACAGCTGCATAATATTCCATTGTGTATATGTACCACAGTTTCTTTAGCCATTTGTTTGTTGAAGGGCATCTTGGTTGTTTCCAGAGTCTTGCTATGGTAAATAGTGCTGCAATGAATATAGGTGTAAGGAAGGGCCAACACCCATTCTTGATCAAAACTCTCAGCAAGATGGGAATGGAAGGAACCTTTCTCAATATTGTTAAGGCCATCTACCACAAGCAAATGGCAAATATTATCCTCAATGGAGAAAAACTAAAAGCCTTTCCTCTTAACTTTGGCACAAGACAAGGCTGTCCTCTCTCACCACTCCTATTCAACATAGCACTGGAAGTACTCACTATAGCGATTAGGCAAGAAAAAGATATCAAGAGAATCCATATAGGAAAGAAAGAAGTCAAGCTCTCACTATTTGCAGATGACATGATACTCTACTTAAAAAAACCCTAAAGAATCTACCAAAAAGCTGCTAGAAACAATAGACTCATATAGCAATGTGGCAGGCTACAAAATTAGCACACAAAAATCAATGGCTCTTTTATACACCAATAATAACAGAGAAGAAATGGACATTAAGGAAACAACCCCGGGCCCGGAGAGATAGCACAGCGGTGTTTGTCTTGCAAGCAGCTGATCCAGGACCAAAGGTGGTTGGTTCGAATCCTGGTGTCCCATATGGTCCCCCGTGCCTGCCAGGAGTTATTTCTGAGCAGACAGCCGGGAGTTACCCCTGAGCACTGCCGGGTGTGGCCCAAAAAACCCCAAACCCCCCCCCAAAAAAAACAAAACAAAACAAAGGAAACAACCCCATTCACATTAGCGCCACACAAACTCAAATATCTTGGAGTCAACTTGATTATAGATGTGAAGGACCTATTCAAATAAAACTATAAAACTCTGCTCCAAGGAAATAAGAGAGGACACATGGAAATGGAAACACATACCCTGCTCATGGATTGGCAGGATTAACATAATCAAAATGGCAATACTCCCCAGAGCATTGTACAGATTTAATGCAGTCCCTCTAAAGATACCCATGACATTCTTCAAAGAAGTGGATCAAACACTGTTGAAATTCATTTGGAACAATAAACAACCTCGAATAGCTGAAGCAATTGTTGGGAAAAAGAATATGGGAGGCATAACTTTCACCAACTTTGAACTGTATTACAAAGGAATAGTTATCAAAACAGCATGGTATTGGAATAAAGACAAACTCTCAGATCAGTGGAATAGGCTCGAATACTCAAGAGAATGTTCCCCAGGCATACAATCACCTTATTTTTGATAAAGGAGCAAGAAATCCTAAATGGAGCAGGGAAAGCCTCCTCAACAAGTGGCCTTGGCACAACTGGATAGCCACTTGCAAAAAATTAAAATTAGACCCCCAGCTAACATCATGTACGAAGGTAAAATCGAAATGGATTAAAGACCTTGATATCAGACTTGATACCATAAGGTATATAGAACAACACGTAGGTAAAACACTCCATGACATTGAGACTAAAGGTATCTTCAAGGAGGAAATGGCACTCTCCAAACAAGTGAAAGCAGAGATTAACAGATGGGAATATATTAAGCTGAGAAGCTTCTGAACCTCAAAGGACATAGAGCCATCCACTGAGTGTTAGAAACTATTCACCCAAAACCCATCAGATAAGGGGATAATATCCAAAATATACAAGGCACTGACAGAACTTTACAAGAAAAAAACATCTAATCCCATCAAGAAATGGGGAGAAGAAATAGACAGACAATTTGGTAAAAAAGAAATACAAATGGCCAAAAGACAGATGAAAAAATGCTCCACATCACTAATCATCAGGGAGATGCAAATCAAAACAGCTATGAGGTACCATTTCACCCCACAGAGATTGGCACACATCAAAAAGAAAGAGAACAAGCAGTGTTGGCAGGGATGCAGAGAGAAAGGAACTCTTATCCACTGCTGGTGGGAATGCCGTCTAGTCCAACCTTTATGGACAACGATATGGAGATTCCTCCAAAAACTGGAAATTGAGCACCTATATGATCCAGATATACCACTCCTAGGAATATACCCTAGGGACACAAAAATACAACACAAAAATCCCTTCCTTACACCTATATTCATTGCAGCACTATTTACTATAGCAAGACTCTGGAAACAAGCAAGATGCCCCTCAACAGATGAATGCCTAAAGAAACTATGGTACATATACACAATGTAATATTATGCAGCCATCAGAAGAGATGAAGTCATCAAATTTTCCTATACATGGATGTACATGGAATCTATTATGCTGAGTGAAATAAGTCAGAGAGAGAGACACACACACAGAATTGTCTTACTCATCTGTGGGTTTTAAGAAAAATGAAAGACATTTTTGCAATAATTTTTAAAGACAAAAGGGAGGAGGGCTGGAAGTTCAGCTCACCTCATGAAGCTCACCACAAAGAGTGATGAACTTAGTTAGAGAAATAACTACATTAAGATCTATCCTAACAATGAAAATGTATGAGGGAAATAGAAAGCCTGTATAGAATACAGGCAGGGGTGGAGTGGGAAGGAGGGAGAATTGGGACATTGGTGATGGAAATGCTGCACTGGTGATGGGTGGTGTTCTTTACATGACAGAAACCCAACCACTATCATATTTGTAATCAAGATGTTTAAATAAAAAATTAATTGCTGTGAGATACAGAGTAAAATGTTATTGATAGTTGACTTTCAGTCATACAGTATTCTAGCACCCATCCTTTCACCAGTGTTCATTTCCTTCACCAATTTCCCCAGTTTCCCTTTGGTATCCCATTCCCATCCACAGCCATCTTCTATGGTTGATGTCTCTCTCTCTCTCTCTCTCTCTCACACACACACACACACACACAACACACACACACTGTCTCTGCCTCTCACTTTTCTTCCCCCTTTTTCTTTGAGACAACATGATTTGCAATGCTATTACTGAAGGGGTATCATGCATATCACGTTACTTCCTTTCAGTTCTTGGTTAGAGTGATCATTTCTAACTATTGTTGTCATAGTAGTCTGTCCTAACTACACTTTCCCTCACCCATCTTTTCTATTTCTTTGGGTATTATTCTCATACTATGTATTTTTTACATTCTATAGATGAATGTGATTATTCTATGTCTATCCCTCTCCCTCATTGTACTCAACATGCTACTCTCCATGTCTATACATGTATAAGCAAATTTCATGACTTTATTTTTCCTAACAGCTGCAGAGTCGTCCACTGTGTGGATGTACCATTGTTTGTTTATACACGCATCTGTTCTTGGGCTTGTGGGTTGTTTTCAGATTCTGGTTATTGTGAATAGTGGTGCAATGACATAGGAGTGAAGACGCCTTTTCTGCATTGTGTTTTTTGGACCCTGCTGTATATCCCAGGAGTGGTATTGCTGGATCATAAGGAAATTCAATTTCTAATTTTTTGAGGAATGTCCATATTGTTTTCCAAACATTCTAGACAGTCTACATTCCCACCAGCAGTGAATTAGAGCTCCCTTTTTCCCACATCTGTGCCAACATTTATTCTTGTTTTTTTTTTTTGGGGGGGGGCACACCTAGCAGGCACAGGGGACCATATGGGATGCCGGATTCAAACCACAGTTGGACCTGGGTCAGCTGCTTGCAAGGCAAATGCCCTACCGCTGTGCTATCTTTCCGGCTCCCTTGTTCTTGTTCTTTTTGATGTGTGCAGTCTCTGTGGTGTGGGATAATATCTTACTGTTGTTTTAATTTGCATTTCCCTGATGATTAATGATGTGGAGCATATTTTAATGTATCTTTTTGTCACTTGAATTTATTCTTTGAGGAAGTTTTTGTGCATCTTTTCTTTTTTTTTTTTTTTTTTTAGACTTGATGTTATTGTTATTATGGGGGTGTTTTGGCCACATCGAGTGGTGCTTAGGGGTTACTCCTGGCTATGCATTCAAATCACTCTGGAAATGCCAAGGATCGAACCCAAGTTGGATGCATACAAAGCATATGCCTTACCACTGTGCTATCACTTGGCCCCAACTTGATATTATTTCTTAAGTACTTGGTCAAAGAACATATAATCTTACATATGTTTGTGGAATTTTATTTTAACTACATATAGTATGTCTTTTTTTTTTTTTTTTAGTGCAACATTCCCATCACCAATGTCCCAAGTCTCCCTCCTCCCCACCCGACCCCCGCCTGTACTCTAAACAGGTTCTCAATTTCCCTCATACATTCTCATTATTAGGACAGTTCAAAATGTAGTTATTTATCCAACTAAACTCATCACTCTTTGTGATGAGCTTCCTGAGGTGAGCTGGAACTTCCAGCTCTTTTTTCTTTTGTGTCTGAAAGTTATTATTGCAAGAATGTCTTTCATTTTTCTTAAAACCCATAAATGTGTGAGACCATTCTGCATTTTTCTCTCTCTCTCTGACTTATTTCACTCAGCATAATAGATTCCGTGTACATCCATGTATAGGAAAATTTCATGACTTCATCTCTCCTGACAGCTGCATAATATTCCATTGTGTATATGTACCACAGTTTCTTTAGCCATTCGTCTGTTGAAGGGCATCTTGGTTGTTTCCAGAGTCTTGCTATGGTAAATAGTGCTGCAATGAATATAGGTGCAAGAAAGGGGTTTTTGTATTGTATTTTTGTGTTCCTAGGGTATATTCCTAGGAGTGGTATAGCTGGATCGTATGGGAGCTCGATTTCCAGTTTTTGGAGGAATCTCCATATCGCTTTCCATAAAGGTTGAACTAGACGGCATTCCCACCAGCAGTGGATAAGAGTTCCTTTCTCCCCACATCCCCGCCAACACTGTTTATTCTCATTCTTTGTGATGTGTGCCATTCTCTGTGGTGTGAGGTGGTATCTCATCGTTGTTTTGATTTGCATCTCCCTGATGATTAGTGATGTGGAGCACTTTTTCATGTGTCTTTTGGCCATCTGTATTTCTTCTTTGTCAAAGTGTCTGTTCATTTCTTCTCCCCATTTTTTGATGGGATTAGATGTTTTTTTCTTGTAAAGTTCTGTCAGTGCCTTGTATATTTTGGAGATTAGCCCCTTATCTGATGGGTATTGGGTGAATAGTTTCTCCCACTCAGTGGGTGGCTCTTGTATCTTGGGCACTATTTTCTTTGAGGTGCAGAAGCTTCTCAGCTTAATATATTCCCATCTGTTAATTTCTGCTTTCACTTGCTTGGAGAGTGCAGTTTCTTCCTTGAAGATGCCTTTACCCTCAATGTCCTGGAGTGTTTTACCTACGTATTGTTCTATATATCTTATGGTTTTGGGGCTGATATCGAGGTCTTTAATCCATTTGGATTTTACCTTCGTACATGATGTTAGCTGGGGGTCTAAGTTCAATTTTTTGCAAGTGGCTACCCAGTTTTGCCAACACCACTTGTTGAAGAGGCTTTCTTTGTTCCATTTAGGATTTTTTGCTCCTTTATCAAAAATTAGATGATTGTATGTCTGGGGAACATTCTCTGAGTATTCAAGCTTATTCCACTGATCTGAGGGCCTGTCTTTATTCCAATACCATGCTGTTTTGATAACTATTGCTTTGTAGTAAAGTTTAAAGTTGGGGAAAGTAATTCCTCCCATATTCTTTTTCCCAATGATAGCTTTAGCTATTCGAGGGTGTTTATTGTTCCAAATAAATTTCAAAAGTGCCTGGTCCACTTCTTTGAAGAATGTCATGGGTATCTTTAGGGGGATCGCATTAAATCTGTAGAGTGCTTTGGGGAGTATTGCCATTTTAATGATGTTAATCCTGCCAATCCATGAGCAGGGTATATGCTTCCATTTCCGCGTGTCCTCTCTTATTTCTTGGAGCAGAGTTTTATAGTTTTCCTTGTATAGGTCCTTCACATTTTTAGTCAAGTTGATTCCAAGATATTTGAGTTTGTGTGACACTATAGTGAATGGAGTTGTTTTCTTAATGTCCATTTCTTCCTTATTAGTATTGGTGTATAGGAAGGCCATTGATTTTTGTGTGTTAATTTTGTAGCCTGCCACCTTGCTATATGAGTCTATTGTTTCTAGAAGCTTTTTGATAGAGTCTTTGGGGTTTTCTAAGTAGAGTATCATGTCATCTGCAAACAGTGAGAGCTTGACTTCTTCCTTTCCTATCTGGATTCCCTTGATATCCTTTTCTTGCCTAATCGCTATAGCGAGTACTTCCAGTGCTATGTTGAATAGGAGTGGTGAGAGAGGACAGCCTTGTCTTGTGCCAGAATTTAGAGGAAAGGCTTTCAGTTTTTCTCCATTGAGGACAATATTTGCCTCTGGCTTGTGGTAGATGGCCTTAACTATATTGAGAAAGGTTCCCTCCGTTCCCATCTTGCTGAGAGTTTTGATCAAGAATGGGTGTTGGACCTTGTCAAATGCTTTCTCTGCGTCGATTGATATGATCATGTGATTTTTATTTTTCTTGCTGTTGATGTTGTGTATTATGTTGATAGATTTACGAATGTTAAACCAGCCTTGCATTCCTGGAATGAAACCTACTTGATCGTAGTGGATGATCTTCTTAATGAGGCATTGAATCCTATTTGCCAGGATTTTGTTGAAGATCTTTGCATCTGCATTCATCAGCGATATTGGTCTGTAATTTTCTTTTTTCGTAGCATCTCTGTCTGGTTTAGGTATCAAGGTAATGTTGGCTTCATAAAAGCTATTTGGAAGTTTTCCTGTTTTTTCAATTTCATGAAAGAGTCTTGCCAGGATTGGTAGTAGTTCCTCTTGAAAGGTTTGAAAGAATTCATTAGTGAATCCATCTGGGCCTGGGCTTTTGTTTTTGGGCAGACATTTGATTACTTTCTTTATTTCCTCAATAGTAATGGGTGTGTTTAGATATGCTACATCCTCTTCATTCAATCGTGGAAGATTATAAGATTCCAAAAATTTATCCATTTCTTCCAGGTTTTCATTTTTAGTGGCATAGAGTTTCTCAAAGTAGTTTCTGATTACCCTTTGAATCTCTACCATATCAGTAGTGATCTCTCCTTTTTCATTCCTAATATGAGTTATCAAGTTTCTCTCTCTTTCTTTCTTTGTTAGTTTTGCCAGTGGTCTATCAATCTTGTTTATTTTTTCAAAGAACCAACTTCTGCTTTCGTTGATCTTTTGGATGGTTTTTCTGGTTTCCACTTCATTGATTTCTGCTCTCAGCTTTGTTATTTCCTTCTGCCTCCCTATTTTTGGATCCTTTTGTTGAGCACTTTCTAATTCTATGAGCTGCGTCATTAAGCTATTCAGGTATGCCCCTTCTTCTTTCCTGATGTGTGCTTGCAAAGCTATAAATTTTCCTCTCAGTACTGCTTTTGCTGTGTCCCATAGATTCCGATTAATTGTGTCTCCATTGTCATTTGTTTTCAGGAAGGTTTTGATTTCCTCTTTGATTTCATCTCGGACCCACTGATTATTCAGTATGAGGCTATTTAACTTCCAGGTGTTAAAATTTTTCTTCTGTGTCCCTTTGTAGTTTATATATAATTTCAGGGCTTTGTGGTCAGCAAAGGCAGCCTGCAAAATTTCTATCCTCTTGATATTATGGAGATATGTTTTGTGTGCTAACATGTAGTCTATCCTAGAGAATGTCCCATGTACATTAGAGAAAAATGTGTATCCAGGCTTCTGGGGGTGGAGTGTCCTGTATATATCTACTAGGCCTCTTACTTCCATTTCTCTCCTCAGGTCTAGTATATTCTTGTTGGGTTTCAGTCTGGTTGACCTGTCTAGTGTTGACAATGCCGTGTTGAGGTCTCCCACAATTATTGTGTTGTTATTGATATTATTTTTCAGATTTGTCAACAGTTGTATTAAATATTTTGCTGGCCCCTCATTCGGTGCATATATGTTTAGGAGGGTGATTTCTTCCTGCTGTACATATCCCTTGATTAATACAAAATGTCCATCTTTGTCCCCTACAACTTTCCTAAGTATAAAGTTTGCATCATCTGATATTAATATGGCCACTCCTGCTTTTTTTTGGGTGTTGTTTGCTTGGATGATTTTCCTCCAGCCTTTTATTTTGAGTCTATGTTTGTTCTGACTATTCAGGTGCGTTTCTTGTAGGCAGCAGAAGGTTGGATTGAGTTTTTTGATCCATTTAGCCACTCTGTGTCTCTTAACTGGTGCATTTAGTCCATTGACATTGAGAGAAAGAATTGTCATGGGAGTTAGTGCCATCTTTATATTAAAGTTTGGTGTGTCTGTTGGTAAGCCTTGTCTTAAAGTATGCCATTCAGTTTTTCTTTTAAGAATGGTTTTGAGTCTGTGAAGTTTTTGAGCTGTTGTTTGTCTGTGAAACTATGTATTGTTCCTTCAAACCTGAAAGTGAGTTTTGCTGGGTGCAGTATTCTAGGCGAAGCATTTATTTCATTGAGTTTTGTCACTATGTCCCACCACTGCCTTCTGGCCTTGAGTGTTTCTGGTGACAGGTCTGCAGTAAATCTCAAGGATGTTCCCTTAAATGTAATTTCTCTTTTCTATCTTGCTGCTTTCAGAATTCTGTCTCTATCTATGGGATTCGTCATTGTGACTAGGATGTGTCTTGGGGTGTTTTTTCTGGGGTCTCTTTTAGTTGGCACTCTTCGGGCATGCAGGATTTGATCACATGTATTCATTATCTCTGGTAGTTTCTCTTTAATGATGTTCTTGACTGTTGATTCTTCCCGGAGATTTTCTTCCTGAGTCTCTGGGACTCCAATGATTCTTAAGTTGTTTCTGTTGAGCTTATCATAGACTTCTATTTTCATCTGTTCCCATTCTTTGAGTAATTTTTCCATTGTTTGATCATTTGCTTTGAGGCTTTTTTCCAATTTCTTCTGCTGTATGTAATTGTTATGTATCTCATCTTCCAGTGTACTGATTCTATCCTCAGCTGCTGTTAACCTGTGGGAAATCTCAAACATGTTTTTCTTCAATTCATCTACTGAGTTTCTCAGACCTGTTATTTGATCTGAAATTTCCGTTTGGAGTTTTCTCATTTCTATCTTCATATTCTCCTGATTCTTTTTAGTTTTCTCTTCTATACTTTGTTTGAGTTCTTTGAACATGTTCCATATTGCAACTCTAAACTCCTTATCTGAGAGACTGACTAGGTGGTTGATCATGTTCAAGTCATCAGAGTTGCCATCTTCATTCTCTATGTCTGGCACTGGCCCATGTTGTTTCCCCATTGTCACACTAGTACTGCGTGTTTTTCTACGTGTTGTGATTGTATTCATTGGCTAAATGCTGTGCACCGTCGCGAAGGGGAGCGGAGCAACCGTGCTCCTCTGGCTTCTCCCTTTCTGGGCGTGTCGACTCACCTCCACGGAAGGCTCACAGGAAGGCAGGCTGGCAGATGGGCCGCACCCAGGATGAAATCAGGCCAAAAATGCAGGACAGCAGAGTAGAGAGGCAGAACGGTGCTGGCATCTGAGATCCAGTGAAGTTCAGTGGCTCCTCCCTTTCTGGGCGTGTTGACTCACCTCCACGGAAGGCTCACGGGAAGGCAGACTTTCCGGAAAGCTCACAGGAAAGCAGGCTGGCTGATGAGCCGCACCACGGGTGAAATCAGGCCGAAAATGCAGGACAGCAGAGTAGAGAGGCAGAAGGGTGCTGGCATCTGAGATCCAGCAGAGTTCGGTGGCTCCTCCCTTTCTGGGCGTGTCGACTCACCTCCACGGAAGGCTCACGGGAAGGCAGACTTTCCGGAAAGCTCACAGGAAAGCAGGCTGGCTGATGAGCCGCACCAAGGGTGAAATCAGGCCGAAAATGCAGGACAGCAGAGTAGAGAGGCAGAAGGGTGCTGGCATCTGAGATCCAGCGAAGTTCAGTGGCCTGTGCATCTTTTCTCCCCAGTTTTTGTGGGGTTGGATGTTTTTTCTTGCTAATCTATACCAGCATCATTTGTATCTTAGATATTAATTCCTATCAGGTGGGTTTGGGCAAATAATTACTTCTATTCCATGGGTGGTCTTTGTATCCTCTTAATTGTTTCCCTGCAGAAGCTTCTTAATTTAATGTAGTTCCACTTGTTTATCTTTACTTCTACTGCTTGGTCAGTGATGTTTCATACTTGAAAATGCCTTTGACTTCAATGTCATGGATCATTCTTCCTACATTTTCCTCTACATACCTTATGTTGTCAGGTATAATATCAGGCCTTTAGTCCATTTTTATTTGACCTTTTTGCATTATGTCAAGAAGAGGGAGGTCTGACTTAATTTTCTTGCATGTTGCTGACCAGTTTTCTCAGTGCCACTTGTTAAAGAGGCTTTTCTTGATCCACTTCATATTTTTCCCCTTTATCAAAAATTAGTTTATAATGTACCTAGGGGTCTGTCTCAGGATATTTAATTTACTTCACCTATCTGAGAGTCTCTTTATATTCCAATATCATGCCATTTTAATTACTTCCACTTTGTTGTATAGTTTTGTTACATCCCATCTAAGGAAAGCTCACACCAGACATGGTCTTTTCCTTCCCTGGCGCAGGGCTTTCCTCTTCTAAAAGAATTGTTTGCTAAAAGGCCCGCTTAGCGAAGTCAAACATTTGACCCTTTGCGTGGATCATTGGCGGTAATTCCAACATGGCTGTAACATTACATCCTTCTCTATTTGGCCACTATAGAAATCCAGCCTCAGCTCTCCTACAGACAAAGAAATGTCAGTACCAAAGCCCGCCAAAAGTCTCCTGCTGGGCCCGGAGAGATAGCACAGCGGCATTTGCCTTGCAAGCAGCCGATCCAGGACCAAAGGTGGTTGGTTCGAATCCCGGTGTCCCATATGGTCCCCCGTGCCTGCCAGGAGCTGTTTCTGAGCAGACAGCCAGGAGTAAACCCTGAGCAACGCCGGGTGTGGCCCAAAAACAAACAAACAAACAAACAAAAAGTCTCCTGCTGAGCTCTTTTGTGATCTCTCTCTCTCCCCACATTTCCTTAAAGGTATCTGGTTTCTCTTTACCTGTCTCTTCATATGCTAATTCTAGCTCTGATCTCATTGGTTCATCCCCTTTTCTTTTCTCCCTGGCTACGCCCCAAAAATCCGTCTATATAAGGCCCGATTCAAGAAATAAACTCCCCCTCTGGCCTCTCCCTCGCCGCTTGTTTTCACCATGTAATTCTGTGTGGTTTCATTTATTTCATATTTCATAATTCATATTTCATATTCGTCCGCTCATGCATCCGCTTGATTCCCAGTGGAAAAATAAACCCACTAAGGTTTGCTTCAGGGACTTTTATCTAATTATGATAAAAGTCCGCAGCACAGTTTGAAGTTGGGGAAGGTGATGCACCCCCCCATCTTTTTTCCCCCAAGGATAGATTTAGCTATTCGTGGAGGTTTATTTTTTTATTTTTAAATAATTTCTTATTTAAACACCCTGGCTTACAGTGTTGCTCATAATACAATTATTTTTGGTATACAATGTTCCAACACAATCTTACCCCCAGTCTAACACCTTTCAACATTTTTCCCAGTTTCCCACCCTACTTAAAACCCGTCCCTTGGCAGGTACAAATAATTTGCTTAATATCAATTGTTACTACTAAATGGTAATAGAATTATAAAAAAAAGTTTATTAAAAGAATTTGTGAAAGTTATCATATCTCACAGTTATCATGCCATTGTCTGGACATTTATTAAACTGTTGCTAATGGAGCATTTTCTTGTTAGTTTTGTTTGTTGAGCTTACATAGTGTCTGTGATAATATCACATCTAATTTGGTGCATTTCTACTGGAATGTCAGTATTAAAAAATATGGAAGTGTCGCTTGACTACATGTGCAGCTTCCAGAAGTGTGGAGGTGGGCTAGGGGGTGCTGGAGGCAAAAAAGTCCTCCAAAAGATCCCAGTGATCTCAGCTTCCAAACTGACATACTTGACTTTTTGGCAGTTAACATTCTCTGCAGAGTTTAGTGGAAAAGAGGTGAAATGGGGCCATTGGTGTAGCAGCTGTTGTGGGGTGTGAATGCAGCTGCCAAGGCTTTAGCAGGGCAGAGGGACTTGTTCTGCCACCCCTCCAAGGGACCCTGGTGCTATCAGCTTCGAGACCAGTATATCTATGAGTTTTTGTGGTGTAGCTTGACTCTCTTTCAAGATTTAAATTAAGTTTAAGGTGCTGGCTATGGGTAGACATGGTGGTGGGTGTGGATCATGTGCCAGGAAATAACAGATTGGAAGTCTACCTGTGAGTTTTCATTTTCTCATATAAATTAGAAAAGCCAGTGTAGAATGAAATATGTTATAAGATTAGCTAGATCAGAGAAGCAGGAGTGAAGTTATGGAGGTTTAATTTTCCATATGAATTTCCATATGTTTGATCTACTTATTTTGAAAAACATCATTGGTATCTTTATAAGAACTGCAATACATTTGTACAATGCTTTGGGGAGTATTTTTAATGACATTAATCTTTTCAATCCATGCATAGGGGATGTGCTTCCATTTTCTCCCATCCTCTTTTATTTCTCAAAGTATTTTTTTTGTAGTTTTCTAGTTCTCTAATTTCATGGTATAGAAGTTCTCAGAGGAATCTAAAGATCATTTGACTTTCTGTGGTGTTTGTTGTGATGTCCCCCTTTTTATTTCTAATCCTCTCTTTCTTTGTGAGTCTTGCAAGTGGTTACAAAATCTTAGATTTTATTTTATTTTATTTTTTTTTAGTTTTTGGGTCACACCCAGAGGTGCTCAGGGGTTACTCCTGGCTGTCTGCTCAGAAATAGCTCCTGGCAGGCACGGGGGACCATATGGGACACCGGGATTCGAACCAACCACCTTTGGTCCTGGATCGGCTGCTTGCAAGGCAAATGCCGCTGTGCTATCTCTCCGGGCCCAGATTTTATTTTTTAAAAGACTAGCTCTTGGTTTTATTGACCATTTTTATGTTAACGTTATTATTTATTTATTTATTTATTGAAAATAATTTCTTTATTTAAGCACCATGGTTATAAACATGTTCGAATTGGGTTTTAGCCATGTATTGTTTTTTGGGAGAAATCTAATTTATTAATTACTGCTTTAAATTTTATTATTTCCTTCCTCCTTACTTTTGTTGGTCATTTTCCAGCTTAAGATAAACAGCCAAGTGATTTAAGTGGGCTCTTTCATCCTTTCTGATGAATGCTGGCATCACTATGAAATTTCTTTTTAACTCTACCTTTGCTATGTTCCACAAGTTTTGATAGCTTGTACCCTCTGTTAGGGTCTGTGGAAGCTCACCACCTCAAATAAAGACCACAAATCTTTAGAGAATGCAAAAGCAAAGCAGGTTTATTGATTCCAGCTAGCCGGGATGACCGGATATGCCTTGCAGATGAGACCGGAGGCCCGGGGTAACTTGGGGAGGCATCTTTTATAGGTCTAAGGGGCTTTAAGGGGAGGGTTGGTATTGAAATCAGGATTTGTAAAATGTACCAATCTCTAGTCCAGGTTTAAACACAGTGTCAAATCTGATAGTCTTGTCATCTTCCACTCCAATTATGGCAGGTTCCCCTGAAGGTTTTTTTCCCTCCAGCTTGTGTTTTCATTCTTTTAAGTTTGAGCAACCTTGTTGTTGTGGATTGAGCATCCGGCCAGATGTGCATTATTGGTTGATTGGGAGAGGAACGTCCTGCTTAGAGTTCATGTCGACCTGCTCAAGGTTTGGGAAGATTTCAAGGATGAAGGGGGTGGAAGACAAGGAGGGAGCAGTGGAAGCAAAGGCAAAACATCTCAAGTTCCATAAGCATCTTAAACATCTATAACAGTTATAACATTTGATTACATTGGATTACAGTTATAGTTGATTACATTGGATTATAATCAGTTACTATTACTTGTCGCATCTCTATCATACTGGATAGTTTAGACTCAACATCTCATTTTCACTTGTTTCCAGAAATCTTTATATTTACTCTTGGATCCACTGGTTGCTCGGTAATGAATTATTTTGTTTCCAGATGTTTGTACAGTTCCTGTTGTAACTAACTTCTCCTTCTCCTCCTCCTCCTCCTTCTTCTCCTTCTTCTCCTCCTCCTCCTCCTCCTCCTTCTCCTTCTCCACCTCTTCCTCCTCCTTCTTTCTTTTGCTTGTTTGTTTTTGGGCCACACCTGGTGATGCTCAGGGGTTACTCCTGGCTATTACCTCCTGGCTATTTGCTCAGAAATTGCTCCTGGCTGGGGTGGGGACACCATATGGGACTCCAGGGATGGACCCGAGGTTCATCCTGGGTCAGCCGTGTGCAAGGCAAATGCCCTACTACTGTGCTATTGCTCCAGCCTGTTTGTAACTAACTTCTATTTTCAGTTTATCATGGTCTGAGAAAGCAGTTGGTATAACTTCTCTCTTCGTGACTTTGTGGAGGTTTGTTTTGTCCCAAAATTTGCTCTATTCGGGGCCGGGTAGGTGGCGCTGGAGGTAAGGTGTCTGCCTTGCAAGCGCTAGCCAAGGAAGGACCATGGTTCGATCCCCCGGCGTCCCATAGGGTCCCCCCAAGCCAGGGGCGATTTCTGAGCACATAGCCAGGAGTAACCCCTGAGCGTCAAACGGGTGTGGCCCAAAAACCAAAAAAAAAAAAATTTTGCTCTATTCTGGAAAATGTTCCATGTGTTCTAGAGAAATGAGTATGTGGCTTTTAGGGGATAAAAAGCCCTACATATATATCCTGAACCTCTCTTCCATTTCTTCCTTCAAAGTAAGTATTCCCTTACTGAGCTTTAATCTAGTTGATCTCTTGAGAGGTGACAGAGTGGTGTTAAAGTCTCCTACTACTTTTGTACAATGTCTTCCTTTAGATCTGTTAGAAGATATTTTAAGTATTTTTCTGATCCCTCATTGGGTGCATATATGTTTAAGAGTGTAAGTTCTTTATGGTGTACATGTTCCTTGGTCATTAATAAATGACCTTTGTTCTCACAACTTTTGTGGGTCCAATCTATGTCATCTGATACTAGAATGACTAGAATAGCCCACCTGAACGTTTTTGAGGGGGTTGCTTGCATGAATAATGGTCTTCCAAACTTTGAATTTTGAGTGTTTGCTCTGATTATTTAAATGTATTTCTTGCAGGCAGCAAAATGTTGGGTTCAATTTTATAATCCATCATGCCACTGTGTCTCTTAACTGGTGCATTTAATTCACTGATATTGAAAGAGACTATTACCATGAGATTTTATGCAATTTTTGGGGGGTATAAATTTGGTGTGTTTGTCTTTGACACATTGTGTCTTAAATTAGCCCCTTTAGTTCTTTTCAGTAAAGATGGTTTTGAGTCCCTGAAGTCACCAAATTGTTGTTTGTCTGTGCAGTTGAGTATCTTTCCTTGAAATTTGAACTGAGGGTAGGTCTGGGTGTAGTATTTTTGGTGAGACATTACTTTCATTGATTTTTTTTCACTATATCCTAACCACTATATCTTCAGACCTAGACCTGGATAGTTACCTTCATAAATTTGCTGTAAATATTAAGGGTACTTCTTTGTATTTAATTTCCCTGATGGTCTTGTTACAGTGTTGTGTCTCTAGTTGTGGTTTTCATCATTCTGATGAAATGTGTCTTGAGTTTTTTTTTTTAATTTGAGATTCTTTTTAGCTAATATTGTTCCTCAGGATGTGGGTGCATGCATTATCCAGTTCTGGGAACTTCTCAGCAATGATGTCATCGACTATTATTTCTTCATAGGGGTTTTCTTCCTGGTTCTCTTCAGACTGCAATACTTTTTATGTTGTTTCTCTTGAATTCACTCTGAAGTTTCTTGTCATCTATTTGTTTATTTTGACTTTTTTTAATCTTCTATTGTTGTTTGTAGGCTTTCTGCACTTCATCTTTAAGCTCACTGATTTGTTCCTCAGTAGTTATTACTCTGATGGTGAGTCCTTCCAATGAATTTTTTCATTTCACCTACCAAGTTTTTCTGTTCTGACATCCCTGCATTTTTCTCATTTATGCTCTCATATCTTCTTTTTTTGGGGGGGGGCACACTCAGTGATGCTGAGGAATCACTCCTGTCTATGCACTCAGAAATCGCTCCTAGCTTGGAGGACCATATGGGACAGCAGGGATGGAACAGAGGTCTGTCGGCATGCAAGGCAAATGTCCTATTGCTGGGCTATCGCTCCCCCACTTTTTTTTGTTTGTTTATTTTTGGATCACACCTGGCAGTGCTCTGGGTTATTCCTGGCTCTGCACTCAGAAATCACTCCTGGCAGCCTCGGGGGACCATATGGGATGCTGGGAATCAAACCATCATCTATCCTGGACAGGCTGCGTGCAAGGCAAGTGCCCTACTGCTGTGCTTTCTCTTTGGCCCATCATATATTCTGTGTTTTATTGGCAGTATATTGGTCCTCAAAACATAGTCAGAAATATCTTTCAAGCAAGACACCTCAAGTAGCCATTGAGCACTCCTGAGTATGATGACTTTCATATATATATATATATATATATATATATATATATATATATATACACATACATATATATATATATGTATACAGCTGTGACATATTCAGAAAAAAATTACATTTGGAGAGAGATTTTAGAGATGGGTTAATGATACACTGCAAACAAAGTAAATTTTTTAAATAAGGCAAATAATTCTTTATGGAAAATTAAGAATTTATACCAAAAAAGGGAAGGCAATCTGAATAAAGGGTCTCTACTATGAGATAGATAGAGATAGATAGATAATTATATATAGAGAAAGAGATCTTTCATTCTTTCATAGTCCAAACCTATATATATGACCATTATCTAGAAAATGTAAAAAATTAGTGTCACTGTCACTCTCCTGACTTTATCTAGGTTGAAGAGAGAGAGAGAGAGAGAGAGAGAGAGAGAGAGAGAGAGAGAGAGAGAGAGAGAGAGAGCCCTATGCAAAAGGGCTAATGCCCAGTTTCATTTCCCCAGCACTCCTTTAATGCATGATGTTTTGAGCTAGAAATAGCTCAGAAAGAATTCACCTGGAACTACCTGCTGCTGGCTTCTTGGAAGGAAAGGGAGCAGAGTTTAGGGTGTTAAAGAATTAAAACCCTGCACTTACACGAAAGCAAAACAAGACTTCCTCTCTTCCCTGGTTTTGAGAATGAGGGCAGTACCCAGCTTCAAACTAGGGGCCTTTGCATGTACGGCATAATCCCTGTCCTTGAGTTCTCTTCCTGATGCCTGATGCATTTTATCAACAGGAGTTTCTTGCTTATGATTTTTAGAGTCTCAATTTAGAAAACATACACCTAAACATTTTGATGAAATTTTAAATTTAAAATAATACCTTATAGAATGATAATAGCTACTTTACTCATTTTACTTTTTTTCCTCTCAATGCAGAGAATCAAACCCAGAGCCACACATGCAAGGCAAGTGCTCACTGAGCTGAAAGCCCAGCCCTGGCTCTTTTCTTAAACTTCTAGATTTAGAGCTACTGAGTCAAAGATAATTTTTCAATGAATTTGATTAATTTTACCACACTGTCTTTCAGAAATGTAATATCAGTTACCTTTACCCAGCTGAATATGCAATTACCTTTTCCTTATAATTTCTCCATCCCTGGTTATCATCATTTAACTTCTGTCAATCAGATGAGAAAAGTGGTTTCACGTTTATTTTAATAGCATCCTTTTTGAATAGATTTTATTAAATTGTTCATTTATATTTCTTCTGGAGAAAAATGACCTCTCATACATAGCCTTTCCTCCTTTATCTATTGGAATATTCATTTTCTCTTCTAATTTTAAAACCATTTTTATATAAAGCCAAAATATCACCCTTTAACTACCAAATAGGAAAAAAGTGTTTATTCACAATTATGACTTATTTTTAAATGTTTACCTTATCCTTTTTATAAGAGATGAGTTTTAATTTGTATGTAGGAAAGCCTATCATTCCTCCCTCTGTAGCTTCTGACATGGAGATCATGAATGGAAAGTTCTACTCCACAAAAAAAAATTACATAATTTTTATTTTATTTTAGATCTTTCCCACTATTTCATGTCTAATTAGAAGCCTAGCAAATGTGTCATAGTGCATGCTAATTATTGTGGGTGAGAGACATTAATTGGGAAGCTATCATGTAACAGCATGTCTAAAAATGGTTATAAGAGTTTATTTACTTATTTTAAGAATAATGATATTAGGGATTTGTTAGTATCTATTGAAGAAAGAATGAAATGGATACATTCTGTAAACTAATGTCATCTCACTAAAATACATTTTAGAAGTTTAGGGATGTGGCTTAGTGGCAGAGCACTAGCCTTGCATGTATGAACCCTGGGCTCCATCTCTAGCGCTGCAAAATCTAGTAATTCTAATAAAAATGATAACTAAAAATAAAAAAGGAAAGAAAAAAACTGAGATTTTCAGAACGTTGGAAGTTGGCACAAAATGTTAGCACTCCCAAAAGGGAGCTAGGAGAACTGATCTGCCTGAACAAATAGACTCAAAGCCCACCCACACAAGTCAGAGGCCATGCCCAGAGACACAACGAACTCTCCCATCCACATAAAGCTCCCTTGATACCTCCCGGACAATGGGGGAAGACTGACAGTGACCGAGGAAAGATACACCTTGAGACTTCAAAAGGAACCATGTTTGTAAAGCAGCACAAAATTCCACCACACCTAGTGGATGAAGATGGCAAGCTTGCAAACCCAGTCAGTAGATATCCCCTATATAATGTCTCAAATGGACTTAAGAGTGGATATGCATAGAATGTTCAAGGAACTCAAAGGAGTCTGTTATTGAACCCTGGTATCCCACATGCAAAGTACGAGCTCATTCTTTTGAGCTCTCTCCCCAGCCTCTAACTCAGGTTTTATTGCAAAGCACAAGGTGTCCTTAATGTCTATTACTCCTGGGAGCTCCCTCAGCATGAATGACAATGCTAACTAACTGCAACAGACATCACATGACCTTCAAAAGAGGGCATAGACTAGTCCTGTTCAGAAAACCTTGCTAAGCTTCAAAAAAGAAGAATGCAAAGAATGAAGAGAAAACCAGCATGTAAAGGGATTTTTTTTTGCATCCTACTCACCCTTTGCCATTGTTTGAAGTGACTGGAGCCACCATCTCTACTGCACATGCTTGCACATTCAGTTATGGTGTTTCCCAGGGGTCACTGTGGTGCTTCCATATATGTTTTCCCAGGCTCTTGGTTTCTGATCTCACACTGTGATGCTTGATGTGCTCCCACACAAGGGGCTGAGGTACATGGAAGATCACACACTTTGTTGTGTTACTGGGGTTCCAAACAGCAGAGTTGTCAGGATGTATGTGACTTGGTGCAATGTGGGAAGCTGATCTCATGCAGGCAATGCTGGCACTTTTGTCACTGAACTGTCCCTGTGCCTCTTATGTGGGTGTTTCCAGGAGAGAGGCCAGAAGAATGAGAACACAAACAATAAATATAGACTTAGTGGGAGAAAGTTTTTTAAAGCTAGGCATGAGCTATGATTTGCTCTGTTAATCACCACTGGCAGTTTATCTTTTGCAAGGCTGAAAGAGAACATAAGCCCAATTCAAGGGGTTTGTACCCCTCCCACTTTCCTTGGATGCCATAAAGCCCACCATATGTCTAGATGCCTACGCAGGGTGGAGTCCCTGCAGGACAACTTAATTCTGGTTTCACAGACCAGTCCATAACATGTGTTTCTGTGGATGCCAACACAGGCAAACACTACTAGAAAGGTGAGCAATGGCCCTTAAGTTGTTCTGCCAAAGAGAGACAAATCACTCCCATTTACTGTTCACCAGCAAATAGATCACCTGAGAGCCCAAATACCAGGTTCTTTCATTTATCTCAAAGACATGGAGACTCTAATACTGCTTTGCAACAACAACACTCCTGTCACCTGTTCCTAGAGAAACCCTCCTAGCCACAGGTAGGGGTGGAGGAGAAGGCTATTTCTGAAGGAGTGGGTAGTACTGACTCAGAGCTTTGTGCTACGTTGCCAAATTCAGCAAAGAAGGAAATTTCTTATTCGCCTTATATGTGGCACATAAAGAAGTCTACTAAGGGAATATCAAATGCTCAAAGGCTATAGAAATGAAGAGTAGGAGGACTAATTTTCAGTAGAAAGCTTGCCACTGGGGCGGGAGTGAGGGGATAAGTTAGGGAACACTAGGAGGACAATCACGGAGGCCAAATGTGCCTACCAGAGATAGGCTGGGAGCAGGAGGGAAACTGGGGACATTGATGCAGGATAGTAGACATTGATGAAGGGATTGATATTGGAATATTATATGCATAAAACTCAATTACAAATATATTTTAACATTGTAATTTATGGTGAGTCCATTTATAAAAAGAAAAGAATTTATGTTAACTTATAAAATATAGCAGATGAACATAGGTAAAAATCAAGAATATCCATTTAGAGAGGTAAATACATTGAAGTGAAATGAAATGGGTATATATGCTGCTGGAAAGAGATAATCTTTTTTTCCACACCTAAAAGTGTTTAGGGTTAGCTCCTGAATCTGTAGTGGTACTCGGGGAACTATATGTGATGTCAGGGATTGAACTGGGATCAACTATATGCAAGGCAAATGCCCTAACACCTGTACTATCTCTCAGACTCTAAAGATATTTTTTTAAAAAAGAAAATGTGTATCTTTTCCCTTCTAAATGAAAAAAATATAACACCAAAATATATAAAACATATAACATAGATTATTATAATTTTATTATAAAAATGAAAATTCTGGTTAGATAGTATATTAATACATAGTATATTAATTCCTAAGTCTATAACAACTGACCATTAGAAAATCACCATCTATGAGAAGTTGGAAGTGGGAGAGTTGAAGCAATGAAAACACACTGTCTCATTGTCTGACTCAAAGTGAGGTGTGACACCCCCTCTTTTCTCTAGCCTCAAACCAGGTTCCAGAGAAGAAACTGCTCCTGTTCCTTCCACCTGCTGGTAGCTGCTGGCATTCCTGGGCTGTGGCCATGTCATCCCCACTCCATCCTGCTATCACATGGTCTTCTCAGTGCACATCCATGTCTAATCACATGGTCTTCTCAGTGCCCATCCATACCTAATCTCTATAAAAGGACATGCAATCACATTCAGGACCACATATCCAGGATAACTGCCTCTTTCCAAGATGGTTCATTTAATCATCTCTTTCAAGGCATAGAGGGTCATAACAAGTTTTGGAGTTGAGGAAGAGAATATATCTTTATGGGGTCCCTCTTTTGCCTTCCATAGATGTATTTGTTAGGGCCATATCTGGTTCTTGGGGGCCACTCCCTGAGCACTCAGGGAACAACCCTAATGGTGCTCAGGGAACAATTCAGGACCAAGATTGAACCCAAGGTTCCTGCATGCCACTTATGCACTCTGTACTTCGTGTTATCTTCCTAGCTCTGCTAAATTTAAATTTTTTTTTTTTTTTGGTTTTTGGGTCACACCCGGCAGTGCTCAGGGGTTACTCCTGGCTCTATGCTCAGAAATCACTCCTGGCAGGCACAGGGGACCATATGGGATGCCGAGATATGGACCTTCTGCATGAAAGGCAAACGCCTTACCTCCATGCCATCTCTCTGGCCCCTAAATTTAAAATTTTAAATTTTGCCACACCCAGTTGTGTTCAGGGCTTATTCCTGATTCTGAGCTCAAGGATCTCTCCTGGCAGTGCTTGGAGGACCATATGAGGGTTCTGGGGGTTGAACCTGAGTTGGCTGCATGCAAGGCAAATGCCTTACCCACTGTACTATTGCTCCAATCCCCTAACCTGGAGCTTTTTTTTTTTTTTTTTTAAAAAAAATGTGAGTTAGCAAAATTTGGCCAGTATGTAAAAAGCATCAGTTGATAACTGTTAAGATTGTTAAATATTCATCTGTAAAGCAGTTAAATGTACTTTGGTGTCAAGCCTTGTACTTTCTCACAAGAAATATTCATCAGACTTAAACAATTACAAATAAGCAAAACGACCAACAGAACAAAATGCTTCTTGGAATATTATAACAAGTAAAAGAAAAATTTAAATCTTTTTTTATAAAAATATGAAAGAAAAATCCATAATACAAAAATAAAACATTAGCAAAAATGTAAGATTAAATACTAGCTAAATAAAATGACAAAATGTTATCTAACATAAGAATAGGAAAATATGAAAAAAATAATATAATAATATCTTTATAGCCCTCATAGTGAGACTTCAAATACCTTTAAGCCAAGACAGGATCTCATGTCTATAAATCAAAGAAAACCATATAAATATATTGATAGTTGGTAGAAAGATAATTGGTAAAATTTAACATCCATTCTGGAGAAATTGCTAGTCTATAAATAGAAAATTACTTTATAAAATATGCAAGAATCATCTATGGAACTGATAAACGAAAAGCACACTAGTGAGAAAAATGTTAAAATGGATCACAATAAAAAGCCTCAGAATCAAAGTTTTATTTAAGATGTTTCTGGAAGCTCCAGCAAATGTAATTATGTAGGAAAATAAAATGGGATATATGAAATTTTAAAAGTAGTTCAAATTACCATTGTTGATAGTTATGTAATTACCTACCTGGAAAACTTCAGGATGTTAGCTGAAAAATCATAGGAACAAAAGGAGAGTTGTCAGCAAAGAACCAGAATTGGAGGGTGTTAAAATGGAAAAAAAAATTTTATACTAGATACACAAAAGAAGATCTTAGAATAGAAATTGGCTCAGTTTCTAGTATGGCTTGAGCAAGGGGGAACAGAGCCAAGGAGCAGGTGGAGAGGTCAGTGGTTGGAGAATTACCAAGATGAAACAGCAGGGGTTAGGTATAGGTTTGGTTAAAACAATCCAACAGGATTCATTGCTGAAGACATGCCAGAGTCAGGACATGAAAGACATCCTCAGGGGATGGTTAAAAAAATCAGAAACCTCCCCATCAAGGATGGGGAGCCTTGCTAAACTAACATAGCAATTGACAATTTTACAAGTTTCTGAACAGGTCTATGAAAAATTTTGTAAATCTGAGTTTGGTAAACCAAATCATCTTAAAAGTTTTGTTTGTTTTGGGGTTCACGTTCAGTGATTAGCAGGAGTCACTCCTGGTTCCGCACTCAAGAATTATTCCTGGTGGTTTTCAGGGGGCCATATGAGATGCCAGGGCTTGAACCCAGGTGGGCAGTATGCAAGGCAAGTACTCTCCCAGATGAACTATTGCTTTGCCTCCAACAACCCGCCATAATTTATAATTTTATAATACTGTCAATGCCTACAACATTCCAGTGCAAGACCTGCCACTGTAGTACCCACTTTCCTCCACCATTGTCTCAGATCCCCTTTTGATCTTACCCATTCCACTCACCATACCCACCCCACTCCCTATGTTTTACTGCCCTAGTGAGCTCTGTTCAGTAGACCAGTTCTTAAAGTTTATTACTTTTGATCATTTGTCTTCCCCTTACTATGGTTTTTTATTTATTAATATTATTTTGGTCTTTGGGCTACACTTGGCAGTACTCAGTGCTTACTTTTGGCTCTGTGTTCAGGGATCACTCTTGCTGGGCTCATGGGGTCCTGGAAATCAAATCTGGGTCAGCTGCATGCAAGCAAATGCTCTCCTTGCTGTATTGTCTCTCCAGCCCCAACTATAGGCTTTCATATTCCACATATGAGGGAGGTCATTCTCTATCCATCTCTCTCCTGGCTGAATTTACTCAACATGATACATGATACTCCAGTTGCAATCATATAGTGTCAAATTGCATGATTTTGTTTTTCCTATAGCTGAACAGTAATATCATATATTTATTTTTTTAGATAAATTACTTGATTTTGGGAACTGGAGAGATAGCACAGCGGTAGGGCTTTTGCCTTGCACGTGCCGATCCCGGATCGACTGTGGTACGATTCCCAGCATTCCATATGGGCCCCAACCTACCAGGAGCGATTTCTGAGTGAAGAGCCAGGAGTTAACTCCTGAGTGTCTTCAGGTGTGACCCAAAAGCGAATATATATAACTTTATTTTCATGAAGAACTGTGATTTACAAAGTTATTCATAGTCAAGTTTTAGGCATACAGTATTCCAACCCTAATCACATCACCAGTGTCAATTTCCTGTACCAGTGTCCCCAGGTTCCTTCCTACCCCAGCCTGCCTCCTCAGTAGGCACATTTTTAAGTTTGGATGTTGTAATTTGAATCTCATGCTTTCTGTGTTGTCTCTGTGGATTACATATGTAAATAATCCCTCCACATCATTGATGTGCCTGAGGTATGTCATAGTTTCTTTATCCAGACATCTGCTTATACACAGAAATTGTTTCCAGATCTTGACTATTATGAATAGTGTTGTAATATGAATGTTGTAAGTGTGTCTTTCTGTGCAAGTTATATTGCGGTATATGCCCAGAAATGGGATTGGTGGGTCTATGGAAGCTCAATTTTTATTCTTATTTTGTTTTTGTTTGTGTTTTTGGGCAACACCCAGATATGCTCAGTGGTTACTTCTGGCTATGTGCTCAGAAATAGCTCCTGGCTTGGGGGACCCTTTGGGACGCCAGGCCAGGGGATCGAACTGTGGTCTGTCCTAGGTCAGCCGCATGCAAGGCAAATGTTCTACCACTGTGCCATTGCTCCAGCCCCTTCTTCTCCTCCTCCTCCTCTTCCTCCTTCGCTTCCTCTTCCTCCTCCTCCTCCTCCTCCTCCTCCTCCTCCTCCTCCTCCTCCTTCTTCTTCTTCTTCTTCTTCTTCTTCTTCTTCTTCTTCTTCTTCTTCTTCTTCTTATTATTATTATTATTATTATTTGCAACATCTGGCAGTGCTCAGGGCTCTGCACTCAGAGATCACTCCTGGACATGCCCAGAGGGCCATATGCTAGTCCTCAAATTTTTTTTTTTTTGGTTTTTGGGCCACACCCGTTGACGCTCAGGGGTTACTCCTGGCTATGCGCTCAGAAGTTGCTCCTGGCTTGGGGGACCATATGGGACGCCGGGGGATCGAACCGCGGTCCGTCCAAGGCTAGCGCAGGCAAGGCAGGCACCTTACCTCTTGCGCCACCGCCCGGCCCCTCAAATTTTTGTTTTAAGGCATCCATATTTCTTAGAAAAAGGTTGAACCAATCAACGTTCCACAAACACTGGATGAGGGTTTTTTTTTCCCTCCACATTAGCACCAACACTAGTTATATTTATTCTTTGTGATGTGAGGTGATATCTCATTGTTGTTTTGATTTGCAGTTTCCTGATGGTATATGATGCAGGGCATGTTTTACATACCTTTTTTACATCTGAAGTCTTCTTTGAGGAAGTTTCTGATCATATTTCTCTCCATTTTTGATGGTGTCTGTTGTATCTTGTAGATTAATTTTAGGTTAGATGGGTGGCAGGTAAATATTTTCTACAAGTCTGTTGGTTGTCTTTCAATTGTTAATAGTTTTCTTATTTTTGTGTGGTATGGAAACTTCTTATTTTGATGTAGTCTCATTTATTTGTCTTTGCTTTCATTTGCCTGGCAAACAAAATAATCTTTATTAAAACTTGTGTAGGGCCCTAGGTTCTGAATGGGGAGTACCACTTTGTAAAGGGTCACATGTAGATATATAAAGTTTCTCTTTCTCAGGCCTAAGTTTCCATTAACACCACCCTGAGATACCTAGCCATACTAGATAGATTATCTGGAAAGGACACGAGGGAAGGGTAGGAAGGTACCTGAGACAACAGCCAATTGTCTTTAAAAATCATCAGAAGCTAGAACCTCCTCATCCCCTCCCTAAACTGTGGGAGTAGCCTCCTATGGGAGATGACCTTGGTCAGCCAGTTTGGGGCTCATGGCTGACAGAATGAAGTCTTGCTTTGCTTTATTTCAATTGTACAGTCTTGTCCTTCAACTCTGGACCCTAACACTTGACTCATTCTTAGCTAACTAACAAATACTTAAAAGCACCTACAATTCTTGGGGCCATAAACACACTCCACCTAGCCAATGAGTACCACAACACATAGAAAAACCCACACCATAAGTGTGACAATGGGGAAACTACGCAGACCAAATTCAGCCATAGAGAATGAAGATGGAAACTCTGATGACCCAACAATGGCCAATCACCTAAGCAGTCTTTCAGAAATGGAGTTTGGAGAAGAAATATGGAGGTTGCTCACAGAATTCAAAGAAAGTATAAATCAGAACACTAATAAAAATCAAGAGAATATGAAGATAGAAATCAGAAAACTCCAAACTGAAATATCAGGTCAAGTAACAGGTCTGAAAAACTCAGTAGATGAATTGAAGAACATAGTGGATGAGCTTTCCAACAGGTTAAAAGCAGCTGAGGATAGAATTAGTGCCCTGGAAGACAAGATACATAACAACTTTACACAGCAGAAGAGATTGGAAAAAAAGCCTTAAATCAAAGGATCAACCAATGGAAAAGTTACACAAAGAATATGAGCAGATGAAAATAGAAGTCTTTGATAAACTCAACAGAAACAACTTTAGAATCATTGGAGTCCCAGAGACCCAAAAGAAGAAAATCTCCAGGAAGAATCAATGGTCAAGAACATCATCACAGAGAAACTACCAGAGCTAAAGGAAACATGTGACCAAATACTGCATGCCCGAAGAGTACCAGCTAAAAAAGACCCCAGGAGAAACACCCCAAGACACAACCTAGTCACCATGATGAAACCCACAGATAGAGATAGAATACTGCAAGCAGCAAGATCAAAAAGGGAAATTACATTCCAGGGAGCATCCTTGAAATTTACAGCAGACCTGTCACCAGAAACACACAAGGCCAGAAGGCAGTGGTGGGATATAGTGGCAAAACTCAATGAAATAAATGCTTCGCCAAGAATACTGCACCCAGCTAAACTCACTTTTAGGTTTGAAGGATGTATACATGGCTTCACAGATAAACAACAGCTCAAAAACTTTACAGACTCAAAACCAGCCTTAAAAAAAAACTGAAAGATCTATTCTAAAGACAAGACAGAACAAAAAACACACCAAACTTCTACTCAAAGATGGCAATAAATCCCATGACAATTATTTCTCTCAATGTCAATGGACTAAATGCACCCGTCAAGAGACACAGAGTGGCGAAATGGATCAAAAAACTGAAGCCAACCTTCTGCTGTCTACAAGAAACACACCTGAATAGTCAGAATAAACATAGACTTAAAATCAAAGGTTGGAGGAAAATCATTCAAGCAAACAACACCCTTAAAAAAGTGGGGGTGGCCATACTAATATCAGATGACACAAATTTTATACTCAGAAAAGTTGTAAGGGACAAAGATGGGTATTATGTACTAATCAAGGAATTTGTACAGCAGGAAGAAATCACTCTCCTAAACATATACACACCCAATGAGGGACCAGCAAAGTATTTAATACAATTGTTGACAAATCTGAAGAAGGATATCAATGATAACACAATAATTGTGGGAGACCTCAACACAGGCTTGTCAACACTTGATAGGTCAACCAAATGGAAACCCAACAAAAAAAATACTAGACCTGAAAAGAGAAATGGAAGAAAGAGGCCTAGTCATATATATATATATATATATATATATATATATATATATATATACATATATATATGACACTCCATCCTCAGAAACCTGGATACACATTCTTTTCCAACGCACATGGGTCATTCTCCAGGATAGACCACATGCTGGCACATAAAACATACCTCCATAAAATCAAAAAGATAGAAATTTTGCAGACTACCTTTGCTGACCACAAGGCTCTGAAGTTAGATGTGAACTACAAAGGGACATAGAAGAAAAAAATATAACACCTGGAAGTTAAACAGCCTCATACTGAATAACCAGTGGGTCCGACATGAAATCAAGGAGGAAATCAAAAGGTTCCTGGAAACAAATGACAATAAAGACACAAACTATCAGAACTTATGGGACACAGCAAAAGCAGTACTGAGAGGAAAATTTATAGCTTTGCAAGTACACATCAGGAAGGAAGAAGGAGCTTACCTGAGTAGCTTAATGACACAGCTAATAGAACTAGAAAGTGCTCAACAAAAGGACCCAAAAATAGGGAGAAAGAAGGAAATAACAAAGCTGAGAGCAGAAATCAACGAAGTGGAAACCCAAAAAAACAATCCGAAAGATCAATGAAAGGAGAAGTTGTTTCTTTGAAAAAATAAACAAGATTGATAGACCATTAGCAAAACTCACAAAGCAAAAGAGAGAGAGAAACTTGATAATGTGTATTAGAAATGAAAAGGGGGAGATCACTACAGATACTGCAGAGATTCAAAGGGTATTCAGAGAATACTTTGAGAAACTCTACGCCACTAAATATGAGAACCTGGACGAAATGGATCAATTTTTTAACTCATATAACCTTCCACGGTTGAATAAAGAAGATGTTGCATATCTAAACACCCCCATCACTATTGAGGAAATTAAAACTGTAATCAAAAATTTGCCCAAAAACAAAAGCCCAGGCCCTGATGGATTTATGAATGAATTCTTTCAAACCTTTCTAGAGGAACTACTACCAATCCTGGCCAGGCTCTTTTATGAAATCGAAAAAACAGGAACACTTCCAAATAGCTTTTATGAAGCCAACATAACCTTAATACCAAAACCTGATAGAGATGCTTCCAAAAAAGAAAATTACATACCAATATCCCTGATGAACACAGATGCAAAGATCCTCAACAAAATCCTGGCGAACAGGATCCAGTGCCTCATCAAGAAGATCATTCACTTTGATCAAATAAATTTCACCCCAGGAATGCAAGGCTGGTTTAACATCCGTAAATCTATCAACATAATACACAACATCAACAACAAGAAAAATAAAAATCACATGGTCATATCAATAGACGCAGAAAAAGCATTTGATAAGGTGCAACACCCATTCTTGATGAAAACTCTCAGCAAGATAGGAATAAAAGGAACCTTTCTCAATATAATTAAAGCCATCTACCAGAAGCCAGTGGCAAATATTATCCTCAATGGAGATAAACTAAAATCCTTCCCTCTAAATTCTGGTACAAGGCTGTCCTCTCTCACCACTCCTATTCAACATAGTACTAGAAGTACTTGCTATAGCGATTAGGCAAGAAAAAGATATCAAGGGAATCCAGATAGAAAAGGAAGAAGTCAAGCTCTCACTGTTTGCAGATGACATACTAACCCTAAAGACTCTACCAAAAAGCTTCTAGAAATAATAGATTCATATAGCAAAGTGGCAGGCTACAAAATTAACACACAAAAATCAATGGCCTTTTTATACACTAATAATGATAGGGAAATGGACATTAAGAGAACAATCCTATTCACATTAGTGCCACACAAACTCAAATATCTTGGAGTCAACCTGACTAAAGATGTGAAGGATCCATACAAAGAAAACTACAAAACACTGCTCCAAGAAATAAGAGAGGACACACGGAAATGGAAACACATACCTTGCTCATGGATTGGCAGGATCAACATAATTAAAATGGCAATACTTCCAAAAGCATTGTACAGATTTAACATGATTCCTCTGAAGATACCCATGACATTCTTCAAAGAAGTGGATCAAATATTTCTGAAATTCATTTGGAACAATAAACAACCTCAAATAGCTAAAGCACTCCTTGGGAAAAGGAATATGAGAGGCATTACTTTCCCCAATTTTAAGCTGTATTACAAAGCAATAGTTATAAAAACAGCATGGTATTGGAATAAAGACAGACCCTCAGATCAGTGGAATAGGCTTGAGTACTCAGAGATGGTTCCTCAGACATATAACCACCTAGTTTTTGATAAAGGAGAAAGAAATCCTAAATGGAGCAAGGAAAGCCTATTCAACAAGTGGTGTTGGCACAACTAGTTAGCCACTTGCAAAAAAGCGAACTCAGACCCCCAGCTAACACCATGTACAAAGGTAAAATCCAAATGGATTAAAGACCTTGATATCAGATCTGAAACTATAAGGTATATAGAACAACATGTAGGTGAAACACACCAGGACATTGAGACTAAAGGCATCTTTAAGGAGGAGACAGCACTTTCCAAACAAGTGGAAGCAGAGATAAACAGATGGGACTATATTAAGCTGAGAAGCTTCTGCATCTCAAAGGAAATAGTGCCCAGAATACAAAGGCCACCCACTGAGTGGGAGAAATTATTCACCCAATACTCATCAGATAAAGGGCTAATATCCAAAATTTACAAGGTACTGACAGAACTATACAAGAAAAAAACAACTAACCCCATCAAAAAATGGGGAGAAAAATGAACAGACACTTTGAAAAAGAAGAAAGGCAAATGGCCAAAAGGCACATGAAAAGATGCTCCACATCACTAATCGTCAGGGAGATGCAAATCAAAACTACTATGAGGTACCACCTCACGCCACTGAGATTGGCACACATCACAAAAAAGGAAAACAAGCAGTGCTGGCGGGGATGTAGAGAGAAAGGAACTCTTATCCACTGCTGGTGGGAATGCCGTCTAGTACAACCTTTATGGAAAGCGATATGGAGATTCCTTCACAAACTGGAAATTGAGCTACCATACAATCCAGCTATACCACTCCTAGGAATATACCCGAGGAACACAAAAATACAATACAAAAATCCCTTCCTTACTCCTATATTCATTGCAGCACTATTTACAATAGCCAGACTCTGGAAACAACCAAGATGCCCTTCAACAGATGAGTGGCTAAAGAAACTGTGGTACATATACACAATGGAATACTATGCCGCCGTCTGGAGGGATGAAGTCATGAAATTTTCCTATACATGGATGTACATGGAATCTATTATGCTGAGTGAAGTAAGTCAGAGGGAGAGAGAAAGACGCAGAATGGTTTCACTTATCTATGGGCTTTAATAAAAATGAAAGACATTTTTAACAGTATCTCAGAGACAAGAGATATGAGGGCTAGTAGGTGCAGCTCATGACATGAAGCTCATCACATAGAGTGATGAGTGCAGTTGGAGAGATGACTACGCTGAAAACTATCATAACAGTGTGAATGAATGAGGGAAGTAGAAAGCCTGTCTCGAGTACAGGTTTGTGGGCGTGGGGAGGAGGGAGATTCGGGAAATTGGTATTGGGATTGTTGCACTGGTGAAGGGGGGTGTTTTTTACACGACTGTAATCATACAACTATAATCATATTGTAATCACGGTGTTTAAATAAAGATAATAATAAAAAAATCCATACTACTTAAAGTACTATATATATATTCATTGTAATTCCTATCAAAACTGCAATGTCATTTATCAAGGACATAAAAAAACATTATTACTTTTATGGAATCACAAAATTCTCTGCATGGACAAGATAATAAAAAAGAATACAAGATGGGATGGGGCCAGAGAGATAGCACAGCGGTAGAGCGTTTGCCTTGCATGCATGCAGAAGGACGGTGGTTCAAATCCTGGCATCCCATATGGTCCCCTGACCCTTCCAGGAGTGATTTCTGAACATAGAGCCAGGAGTAACCCTGAGTGCGGCCAGGTGTGACCCAAAACCAAACCAAAACAAACAACAAAAGGATATAAAATGAGAGACTTTGCATTTTCTGATTTTTTTAAATAATTTTTTATTTTTCATTATGAGAACAAAGATGCAAAGAAAGAGGACAAGGTAAAGTTACAGTGGAAGGATAATCACCCACAACATAATTCTCAGAAGTCCCCTTGCTGATATCTTAACTTTGAAATTTCAGCCAAAGAACATTAAGATAAATAAGACAGAATCCATGTACAATTACTTTGTCCCTCAAGTCCCCAGATTGTAACACATTATAATATTTCTTAACAGCACACAGGCAATCTAAAGCCATAAAACTTACATAACTTCTTAAACATTACAGGCATAGTATTTTTCTACATTTCGATGTACATGTATATTAGCTTAAGTTAACCTCAAATTTTAAGTGGGTTCTTTTTAAGGATTAGAGTCAAAGGAGCACAGTAAAAATGGTGTTAGAGTGGCAATTGTTGTTTGCATAGGCCCACCAAAATATGAGGGACATGGAAAGGAATAACCGTGGCCTAAATACAAATAGACCCAACCCCTGAAGTTTTCTGGCACAAGACCAACTCTAGGCTCCAGGCAAGCTAGATCGTCCAATCTAAGACATTGCCTGTAGTCCCAACACACTTTTGTTTTTCACACAGTCTCTGTTGTTGGTATCATGTTTCTGTATTAAAGATCCTGGAATCTGCATATCCTACATTGAAGTCAGGATGTGGAGCATCCTCTCCTTTCACCTCACAATCAAAGGGCAATGCAGGGAGCCCTGTCCTGTAAGCAGGTTGTTGTTGTTAAGTCTTCTCAGCGTTAAGGGAAGTCTCCTTTGAGCAGGTCGATGTCTGAGCAGTGTAGGGTCTTCCGTGGTAGAGGATTGCTTCCAGGTGATGTTATAGACAAGCCTGGATGTTTCGTGGATGGCTTCCCTGTTTCAGGGGTGAATGGAAATGCCCTTTCTTCTGAGGTCTGTGCCAGGTCTTTATGTCAATGTTCAGGGTGTAAGGTCCCTTTGCACTACAAGATTTGTGTGTTCCAATCTCTATTAGATAGGATCTTATTTGTATGTATAGTATTTTCCCATTTTAATGTGCCTATGCAAACAAGGAGCAATGTCATGTGGTGTTATTGGCACATATGGGGGCCATAAGAACAAGTCCAACTGATTCCCATGATATGGTTCAATCATAAGCATTAAACTGGGGGACTCTTTCACCAAAATTCCTTGTTAAACAGCTCATAAAGAGAAGATAAAAAGTGGTTAGAATCGTCACTGTATAAGACAACATTTAGTAAGAATTATAGCTGTCAGAGAAAAAACACAAAATATTCTAAAGAAATATGTGTCCATTTTATGTATCTTGAAACAGTTTAAGGTTGTTGCACACAATGCACGGCTTTGGTCTGTGATTAGGATTGTACAGTACTGAAGTTAAAAAGAGTAACGTAGGTTAGTCACGTTTGGGGGGTTAGAGTTAAGGAGTAAAAAAGAGCTTTGTAGGGTTGTGGGATAGGGCAGAATACAAAATGAACATTCTGGATACGCAAAACATAACATAAAGATAAGGAATACTCTAAATGCCCCCGCGCGATTCTGTAGTTTTTGGATGCATAGGACTAAGTGGTCAGCCCAGGGGGCCTGTGGCTATCTGTCCTGCCTAGAGCCCCCAACATACCAGTCAAACACACCCAGAAATCCTGGCATGCGGAGTGTTCTGAGCCCAGCCCTGCCTTTGTAGTTTTTGGATGCATAGGGAGGAATTTCTCACCCCCCTCCCCCCAGGGCCCAATTAACCAGGCGTGGCCCTGAAGACCCGCCTGGTGCATTTTCTGACTTTATGCCATAAAACTATAGTAACCAAAGCAGTGTCATATTGGAATAAAAGCAGAGAGATGGAGGTGGAACTCAAAAAAAAAAAAAAAAAGATGATGCTCCTTTTTAATTTTTATCATTTTTTGGGTAAGGACTCACTGATCATATGCCCATCTCGAACAACTGCTGCTGATGCATCCCTGCTCTCTCTGCCTGCAGCATTAGGACACTAGTGAGAACAGAAGTGGGGGAGAGAGAGAGAGAGAGAGAGAGAGAGAGAGAGAGAGAGAGAGAGAGAGAGAGAGAGAGAGAGAGAGAGTCCACAAGCCACCAGGGTCACATAAGTGACCATTCTTTGTGCCCATTTCCTGGCGCCTCTCAGAGCTGAGTGTATGTGTTTGTACGCACTCGTCATTTTATAAGACCAGAACACAGTCAGGTGACCCAAGCTCTTCCCCCTGGAGGAGAGAGGAGGCTGAGATGGGGACCCCTCTCTGCAGTTTCCATTCCCAGGAATCCTGCAGAACACCTGAGCAAAGTTTGCATCTGTGGAGTGTTTGAGACCATAGTTCTGCTGGAGTGATGTTCAGAGGAATGATGACACCAAGGGCTCACTATTACACATCAAGAAAAACTAGAAGGTCAGAGAGTGGGAGCCAAGGGGCGGTGCGGGTGGGGGAGCAGAGCTGGGCATAGCTGGGCATAAGAAACCTGTTGAATAAGGAAAAACCAGTGATGCCTGGTTAGTCCCACATATGCACGCTGGCCAACCAAGCACTCTCGGCCACCATGGGGCAGGCTCGGCCAGTCTACCAGTTCCCAAGTAACTTGTTCTTCTTTGGCACAGGAGCTCAGGGGTGTAGGTTTCAGACTCCTAAGGTGCTTGGAGGGTGGTCTCCACCCGGCTTACCATCTCTTTGCTTTGCTGCAGTTGGGCAAAAGTGGCACCTGCAGTAAAAGAAGCTCTGTCTTGTGATGCCACCAATTTATTTCCTGGGAACCAAACACGCCCTGAACCACCTTTCCTTACTGTGAAAGGGACGGTGACAACATCACAAAGACTAAGGGGGGAAATTAATTGAGGCTAGTGGTTTCCAGATTTGTCTGCCCTTTGGGACCACCATAAGTTTCAGGACGCACTCAGACATGTCCCACTTGGTGTTGAACATTGCATTATCTAGGTGGTGGCCTGAATTTGTATACACTTAAGTTGCAAAATGCTTTTACTATCTTCAACCATTTCTTCCTTTCCGTAAAACTGAAAACCACTTTCTCTTTGGATTGCTTAGTTTATGCCTAAGCTCTCGAAACAGAAAATATTCTTACTGCTAGACTCCAAAGACTTAGCGCCTGAATTAAGTGCATCCTAAGTGCGCCATCTGACATACAGTCTTCTTATGAAATTACCTGCCTGCCCCCCAACCCCCATTTGGGGCATGAGACATGGAGAATGTGAGCTTCCAGGGGTTCCCTAGTGTGGCAGATGTCAGAGGAAATACTTCAGGCTCTGGGGATGCAACAGTAGCAGGGCAGAAAAATTTGTACCCAATGCCATGTTGGACCCACATTTGTTCTGGAACAAATCTACTGGGGAAACAGTTGTTGACCCCCAGCTTTGAATATAGTACCCACTTCCTGGCTTGTGTTTTTGAGACATGGAAGAGGGTACAAAGAACCTAGGGGTGTGATGGTCAAGGTCATTCTTTGTTGTAAAAGACCCAGGCTTATAGGCAACCTTCAGTGGCAGTTGGGAGAGTATGGAAACAGGGTGCCCATGACCCTCCAGACAGGGGATCTACTTTCTCTGGGATGTGAGGGATGTGAAGATAGGTTAGGCCCTGAATGTTCCCCAAGTCCCAGCTGGTCATTTCCCGGGATGTTGGGGTTTTGAAAAGGAAGTCAAGATTCTGGAAGTGAAGGGACAGGACAGCCTCTTTCTTATGCCCAGGATGTACTGGGTAGGCTGAACAGAGGGAGCCAAGAAAGGACCCCAGTGCACGAGGCTCCTGGGCAGAGTAGGCTGAGGTGCTCCTGCTGCTAGAGGTTCCCTGGAGCTGGGAATCCATCTCTGTTGCCCACACAGTCAGCCCTGTGGACCCCACACTTACCCAATCCAGACATTTCCTGTCTCACTCTTGCACCTCAATGTGCTGGAGATCTGGGTAGTGTGGTGTCAGGGTCCTGTCTCCTTTCTCCTGGGCTCATCCCTCACCTCTTCCACTCTACTCACCCCTGCTCAGGAGGCCTATGGCCTGGGGGAACTCTCACTTAGTGCTGGTACTTCTGTTCCTGGCCTCAGGTGAGTGGGTAGTGGGTGGACCTATGGAGGGAGGGAAGTTGGAAAGGAAGAATAAGGAGTGAAGAGTGGGGGTGGGCTGGGGGGCACCGGGTCCATGTGAATTGTGGCTGTGTACCTTTCCTTAGTCTGATCTGAGGGTTTTTTCCCCCAGACCTCTGGGCGTAGAACCATTCTTTTCAGCCAGAGTTTGACTCTGAGGTGGAAGTGGTATGAGCTGTACAAGATCAGGACATTGCTGTGATGTGCTCAAGCAACTTCCAAGGAGAAGCCAAAACCTGGTGTCAGAAGAATTCTGGGGCTTGGACTCCTCTAGTGACCACCTCCTAGATGAATATCATGGCCCAAGAAGCTCAATACTTCCTCTGGGACAACCCAGTGGCCGGCTTCTTCATTGTCATCATAACTAATGTCAAGAAGAAGAACACAGGTCTCTACTGGTGTGGCACTAATGTGAAGAGCTCTATCCAGATCTCCAGAAAAATCAGACTGGAGGTGGTGTCATCTCCAGGTGAGTCCTGTGTCAAGATCGGTACCCTTCAGTCTCAGGGATGAAGGCACCCCTAGCTCCGGCTTCCTTCTCAGATCTCACCAGGGATCAGCTCCCTCTCACCCTGGCTGTGGCCACTAGCCTCAGGTTTCAGATATCCTGGCCCCCATAGACTCTACCCCTATAGGTAGAGTCACATTCACATTTGAGACCCACTAGGTGTAGAACCCCAGATTGCACACAAGCATAGGTGCACCCTACCTGGAAAGAGGCATACTGTGCCAAACCTGGGGCCAGGGAGACCCCCCTAGATGCACCTGTTGCCTGCTCTGGACAAATCAGAAGGCCATTGGAACTCTGAGATCTTTGGGATGAGCTGTTTAGACTGTCTTCCACAGGGAAGCCTCATTATACCCTAGGACACCCCATGTCAAGCCTCTGTTTCCCACTTACCCCAGGTCCTATCTTCCTTTAGCCCAGCTCAAGTTGAGGCTTCCATCTGTAAGGTTGATTTTCCTCTCTCTTTTGGGGACTCTAGACAGACATTGTTGCCTCTCTACATTCTTATCAATTCTACTTGCTTTTCTAGATATGATCTTCTCCAAGAGTGACTCTGAGCAAGGGTAGGTCTGGGAGCTCCCTAAAAGAGGGGGGGGGGCTAAGAGAAGATAGGCAGGTTCTGTGCAAGATCCTCAATTCAGGAAGGGAGCAGCCAGGGGGCACAGAATCTGAAGGGTCTCCCCAGGACTCAGATAGATTGGGCTGGGTAGAAGTGAGCTCCAGTCTGTTATGACACCCAGGATGTCACACTGTGAAGGAAGAGGAAGGCCCAGCGGTGCTATTTCACAGGCACCATCAGAAGCCTGTTCAAACTCAGGCAACACATGACTGGGCTAGGTCCTTCAGTTTCCTGGCCCAGAACTCCTGGGTGAGAGATTGTCAATGGGTTCCACCAGAGTAGACCTCACAGATTGGCCTGGGATGATGATCCTGGCTTTTCCATGGGGATTCAAATAACCACTTCTTATTTTTTTTTGCTTTTGGGTCACACCCAACTGTGTGCAGGAGTTACTCCTGGCTCTGTAATCAAGGATCACTCCTGACAGGTTTGGAGGACTATATGGGGTACCTTAGATCAAGGTTAGTCAAATGCAAGGTAGCGCCCTACCCTCTGTACTATCACTCTAGGTCCAGAGACTTTCTGCCCCCATTCATTGGAATTTAGTGTTGCAAGCCCCTGACTGTGTCACCCAGAGAAAACACAATTTCAGGAAATTATTATTATTTTTCTTGCATACTCTTTTCTTCACTGAGGGCCCCTTTGGCTAACCCTAGTGATTCCAGTATGGTTTTACCCTTGGGTTTAAGGCCTATTCCCTCACCTCACCTCTTCCTACCCCTATATTGATCTCTCTAGTTCCTTTCCCTTCTATTTCAGTGGAATCAAACTTTCTTCTCTTTCCAGGTGCTTCTGCTGTGTGTATTTTTTCCTATGGCCAAGATCCTTGTGCTGTTTTCTGTCCTTGCATTCTTGATCTGGCACACTCTGGTGAGTGGGATTCAGACCAGGCTTGGGGATCAGGTAGTAGGAGAAATTATCTAACCTAGGAGAGGGGTTATGGGATAGAAGTAGTCAGGGACCTGGAGGGTGGCAGCACCTCAATTGTGACTCCTAACATCTCCTGTACCCTCCTGTCTCTGTACTCTTCTTGGGAGTTACAAGCTTTCACTTCCTTTGTCCTGGTCATACCCACCAGTTGGGTTGCCCAATTTTGAGGCAGGACTCTCATAAGCAGCCCTCACCAATGACAACAAATTCACACACAGGCTCACAGGTTCCTTCATCAGACACTGATGCACCCCAACCTGCACCCCAACCTGGCTTTTTTATGGGTCTCCCCAATTCTTGGGAAGGTGCAAATCTCCATTGTTGGAACTTCTCTTGAGACTTAATGTTTTTCCTGTTTGTTCTGAGGGGAGAAGCTGCTAGGAAATAGGATGACAGGATATAGTGGGGGTGGGGATGGAGCAGGGAGGGGTTCAGGTGAAAGAGTTGTCAGGGAATGGAGCAGTCATTTCCAGGCTCTCCTTTTTTTCTTCTCACTCTTCAGGTCTTGACCAGGACCATGAGAATAATGGCACCACTGCCCCTAACCTTGCGTCAGACCTCAGGGCTAAGGGCACTGCTAGCTGAGCTTGCATAGCTCCATCTCTATGGACTCCTCTAAGACCATGGAGGCAAAGACCATCCCTGAATCTCTGAAAGACACCTCTAGCATTGGAACCACTTCTGTGAGGGCTCTTTCCCAGAACTCAGCTCCTCTAGATTGTCTCCTCTAGCTGCGTGTCTCCCACATGTGGAACTACTTCCCACAAGTCTCTGTGTGTTTGGGTCAACCCACTCAGCTTCTTCTGTGAAATCTAACCCAGTAACTGCTCTCTCCCATCTGCTAGGGCTTCTGGTTCCTCTGTTAGCCCTCTAACCAGCCAGTCTCCTCACTACCAGGATCCTTTGTGGTTAACTTTGGTTCCTCTTTGAAATATCCTTAGTTCAGATCATCTAAAATAGTCATATTGGCTTTTTCTTTTGTTTTGTTTTTGTTTTGGGGTCACACCTGGAAGTGATCAGGGGTTCCTCCTGGCTCTATGCTCAGAAATCACTCCTGGCAGATTTCAGGGGACCATATGGGATGCCGGTATTCGAACCACTATCCTTCTGCATGCAAGGCAAATACTATCTCTTCGGTCCCATATTGGCTTTTTCTAAAAATGACATACATTTTAAAAGTATGGTGTTGAAGGAGAAATAATTTCATCATATATGAGTCATAAGAGGCTAAGAGTTCTGATACATTAATTTTGTTCTCATAAGTAAATGAGAATCAGGTGGACATGTTTATTATTATTATTATTTATTATTATTATTTATTATTATTATTATTATTGATTTATAGGTCACACCTGGCCAATACTCAGGGCTTTCTTTTGGCTCTGTGCTCAGAAATCATTCTTTGCAATGCTTGGGTGCAGATGTGTGGTGCTGGAGATTGAACTGAGGTTGGCCAAGTGTAAGGAAATGCCTTAACCCCTGTGCTATATCTCTGGCCTAGTAATCTATTTTTAAAAGAGACATTTTTAAAAGACATTTTTAAAGACATTTTAAAAGACATTTTTAAAAGACAGCATGGTGATGAATTAAAAGTCACAAAAGTAACTTATTGTTTGATCCCACTTCTCAAGGGACATTTGTGTTACTTTAATTTTATGGTTGTGAAAAAGGCTGCATGAACATTAAAAAGAGAAGACAGAAAAATGAGAACAGTCAATAGAAGGCCCCTGTTTGAAAAATGTAGTTCTACCAATTTTTCCAAAGTTTATTGACAGCTGTGGCATATGGTTGTTGTCAAATAATTCACAGGATTAAAAATACAAAAGTAGCAAGTATTGTTTGTATAGGCCCACCAAAATATGGGGGTCATAGAAAGGAATAGCCTTGGTCTAAATACAAGGAGACCACTACCCCTGAAGTTTCCTGGAATAAGACCAACTCTAGGCTCCAGGCAAACTAGTTTATTCAATCCAAGTCATTGTTTGTAGTACCAATACAGTTTTGTTTTTCACACAGTCCTATTGTTGGCATTAGGTTTCTGTGTTAAAGATCCTGGAATCTGCACATCCTACACTGAAGTCAGGCTGGTGTGGAGTATCCTCTAGTTTCACCTCACCTTTAAGGGGCAATACAGAAAGCCCTGTCCAGTAAGCAGGTCATTGTTGTTGTTAAGTCTTGTCAGTGTTAAGGGAAGTCTCTTTTGAGTAGATCAATGTCAGAGCAGCTGTAGGGTCTTCCCTGGTAGAGAATTGCCTCCAGGTGATGTTATAGACAACCTTGGATGTTTTGTAGATGTCTTCTCTAGATCAGGGGTGAATGGAGAATGCCCATTCTTCTGAGGCCTGTGCCAGGTCTTTATGTCAATGTTCAGGGTGTAAGGTCTCATTGCACTACAAGATTTGTGTGTTCCCCTCTCTATTAGATAAGAACTTATTTGTGTGTCTAGTATTTTCCCGTTTTAGTGTGCCTAAGCAAACAAGAAATAAAGCCACGTGGCGTTATCAGAGTATATGGGGGCGTAAGAACACGTCCAACAATACCCATGGCTTGGTTCAAACATAAGCATTAAACTGAGGGATTCTTTCACACCAAATTCCATATTGAGCAGTTCACAAAGAGAAGATAAAAAAAATGGGGGGGGGGGATCGTCACTGTATAAGAAAATATTCAGCAAAAGTTATAGCCGTCAAAAAAAACACCCATAAAATGTTGAAAAGACATACGTGTCCTTTTTATGCCTTTTGGAATAGTTGGGTGGGTGTTAACTCCAGGGCACCACTTTGGTCTGTGACTTAGGACTCTACAGTACGTAAGTTAAAAAGGGTAAATGAGGGGCCGGGCGGTGGCGCAAGAGGTAAGGTGCCTGCCTTGCCTGCGCTAGCCTTGGATGGACCACAGTTCGATCCCCCGGCGTCCCATATGGTCCCCCAAGCCAGGAGCAACTTCTGAGCTCATAGCCAGGAGTAACCCCTGAGCGTCACTGGGTGCGGCCCAAAAACCAAAAAAAAAAAAAAGGGTAAATGAGGAGTAATGATGATAGGGCTTAAGGAAGTTAAAGAGAAAAATGATCTTTTGTAGGGGTGTGCAAAAGGGCAGAGTACAAAATGGACATTCTGCATACATAAAAACATAATTCTTTTTTTTTTTTTTTTTTTTTGGTTTTTGGGCCACACCCGGCGGTGCTCAGGGGTTACTCCTGGCTGTCTGCTCAGAAATAGCTCCTGGCAGGCATGGGGGACCATATGGGACACCGGGATTCAAACCAACCACCTTTGGTCCTGGATCGGCTGCTTGCAAGGCAAACACTGCTGTGCTATCTCTCCGGGCCCTTAAAAACATAATTCAATGACAGTGAGTACTATTAATGTATCTTGTGTATTTGTATATTTTGAAAATATAGACTGAAAAGAGATTACCAGTGACTGCATCAAGAAGCTGGGAGGCCAGAAGTTCAGAGCCCCACCCAGACCCTCCCTAAGGAGCCGAATGGATAATGGGGGAAAGCTTAGGGTACCTTCAAGCTCCGCCAAGGGACCCAACTCGCTGGCTTGCCCAGGCATGTGGCCCGGGGAAGCCCTGGAGATCTGGAGCAAGGCGATAGAGGGGTGCTGGGGTTACCCAAGTCCCACACGCCCCCTAGGCCTGGTTAAGAAGGCGTCTGGCATGGCGGAGGCCTGCCGAACCCCATGCTGCTAGACTCCTGGCTCCCAGGAAGGAAAGAGATCCTTTGAGAAGCCGGGAGGCCAGACTAACACCGTTTTTATTGTGCCCTTTTGACTAACCCTTAAAAAATAAAAAAACCTCTTAAACTTTTGATGTTAACTTAAACTAATATGTATGTGCATGAATATATAAAAAATACTATGCCTTCAAAGTTAAGGAGTCACATAAATCTCATGGCTTTAGGTTGCTTTGTGTACTGCTAAGAAATGTTATGTACTACAATCTGGGGACTTGTGGACAAAGTAATTGTACATGGGTTCTGCCTTATTTTTCTTAATGTTTTTTTGACTGTAAGTTCAATATTTAGGCGTCAGCAAGGGGATTTCTTCTGAGAACTCTGTTTATGGGCGATTGTCCTTTCACTGTAACTTTACCTTGTCCTCTTTGCATCATTATTCTCATAATTAAAAATAAAAAATTTAAAAAATTACAAAAGTAGCACCCCCAGCCCTGGTCTTTCTTTGATCACATTCACATTCCCCTGCAGAAATCTATGTCAGAACCTTTGTCCATGTCTTCTGATATTTCCTTCTATTTTGGGGAGAGAAAAGAAAAATTCATGTTGCTATGTTGCTTTCCTTATTTTAGATGTTATATCTTGCTCTTCTATGAAATAAGAATCCATTGCACTTTCTCTCCCCTCCTTTTTCTATTCCTGGCATTCAAAATATAGTCAAATGACAATTGGCTGAACAGGCCATAAGGGATAGGATATTCAGACTTTTTATTTTCTTTTTCTATTTTCTTTTTTGAAATCTGTATTTAAAGAAAAAAGATAGAAATACCATGATGTAAAGAGATAAAATGTCAATGTATCAAATGGAATGATATAACTGACTCGACAAATATTTCATAGACTTTTGGTAAGAAACCTTATTAAAGGTATGTGCTTTAAGGCTCAAGGACTCTGCCCGATCTCATCCTCTTGCTTCTAGACCAGCTGTCTTGTGCATGCGACTCTGAGGGTCTTCTACTTGCTGATTCCCACCCTTAGGTCAGGAAGTCACACTGTTTGAGGTCTGCGTTAGTTCTCCAAACTCAGGTGTGTGTTTCCAGGTACTAGGGCTCCTCTCATCCTCAACTCCCACCACAGCTGAACTCCAAAGAAGAGCTTTGTGTCCGGGGCCCGGAGAAATTATTATTGATTACGTTTTTCATATTGAAGTCATTGGGATGCAATTCACTGACCATATATATTCATACACCTCAGTTAACTAAACAGAATGACTAGTTGAAGATCCCTTCTCAGACTCGAAAGGAAATAATCTGAACAACAGACTATTAACAGTAATATATACAACTGGTATATATAACTGGTATAAACAACTGAACAGCTCAGTTCTTAAGTAATGGGAATCTTCTACCATTAGCATACATAATACTCAAAGAACAGAGAAACAAAGGAATTCAACTGCTATGCCAAAGACAGAAACCCAGGCATACCCTGAGTCTATTAAAATTCTCGAGCCTTATTGATGTGGATCTGAAACCAACACTCACGACACTGGCAATAGAAATGAATCAAGCATTGGCTAGTGAAAGTAAATAATCACTAGATGAGAAATTTGAACAACTCAAAGAACTGATTCAGAAAAATGACAGATTCTATAAAAATTGAATTGAAGAAATTAAAGAACACAAGCTATAATAGCAGAATTGCACATATAGAGAACCATATAGAAGAACTTGAAAACAAAATACAAGCCAGCATTGATAAGGAAGTGGCAAAATGTAAAAATATAAAATAAAAATAAAAATATAATCCACTTGTTGGGTGAGACTGCTCCAGGCACCATGTTTCTAACTCCTCAGGCAGAAGAGTCTGATGAAGCAGGGTCGTAGCATCGGAGAAATAATACACAGCAGTCAGAAAAGATGTTAATCTGAGTCAGCTCACTTTATTTTCTCATGGTCTTTGTCTGCCATGTGCAGCCTCTAAGCCATGTATGCCCACCTTCCATGTGCTTTCTCTGACAAGCTCTGTCTCTAGGCTTTTGTTATGATCCAGTACTCTGAACTCCACCCACCAGGGTGGGGGAAGGCCCTGTAATCCAGGTGGACTTTTACATACCAAAAGAAGATATTTAGGGAAACAGGAAGATGGAGGAGGGGTTACAGCGAAAGAAAAGAGAAACAAAATAATGGAAGGAATGCAAGATACTTAGTGGATAACAGCAGAGGAATAATATTAGAATTATAGAAATACTAGAAGAAATAGAAAAAGGGATAGGGTAAGAACAAGTGGTGGGACAGATAATAGATGAGAATTTTCTATTCTCTGGAGGGAGACAGCTGTATAGATTAAAGAGGCCCAGAACAATGCCAAGACACATAGTAATCAAAATGGCAAAAATTAAAAAAAAAAAACAGAGTTCTTAAAGCATCAAGAGAGAAAATTAAAAGAAATAACATAAGAATCACAACAGATCTCTCATTATGAAATAATACAGGAGAGAAAAGAGTGGATGACATTCAAATTACTGACTGAAAAAAACTTCTAATCTAGAATTCCCTATCCTAAAAAGCTCTCATTTAGATGGGAGGGAGGTATTAAAAACTTTCTCAGACAAAAGTTGGTAACTTTTGCTATTACTAAATATGAGAAACCATTTATATAAACCAACTAGCCAATTATAGAAGCAAGAACCCCACATAATAAAATGATAATATGGTCCTTAATATCAATAATATCTCTGATTTCAATGACTGAAATCTCTCATCAAAAGTCAGAGAGTAGAGAAATAGATCAGAAAAAATAATCCATTTGTTTATTTTTTTATAGGAAACACATCTAAAAATCATAGGTAAGACACAGGCTAAGAATGAAGGATGGAAGGCAATAATACATGGAATCTATTATGCTGAGTGAAATAAATCAGAGGGAGAGAGCTAGACACAGAATAGTCTCACTCATCTATGTGTTTTAAGAAAAATTAAGGACATTATTGTAATAATACCCAGAGACAAAATAGATGAGGGCCAGAAGGACCAGATCACAATATGAAGCTCACCACAAAGAATGGTGAGTGCAGTAAGAAAATTAACTACCCTAACAACTATTGAAAGAAGTGAAAAACATACTTTTAATGAAAGCCTTAAAATATGATATGAATTTATTAAACTCCAGCCATAAGTTGTTTTTCTCTCCTGTTTCATTTCAACCAATCATAAGCTGTTTTCCCTAACTGCCAGCCTGCATATATTTCTTATCTGCCAAGTTACAGAATCTCCCTGCGGCCTCCCTGCTTCCCCAGCTTTACGAGCCCCGGTGAGACCCATCTGCCCTCGAGCTCCTGTATGATCCACCAGTCCTTGAGATTTGAAGATACTGCCCCCCTGTCCCCCGGCCTCCCTGCTTCCCGCTCCTGTGTGGCCCACCTACCATAAAATCTTGAAATTTGAAATCACCTTTATCTCACAACCCCGGGCGCAGCTCTCCTATGTCAGTGCTCATTCCTGTTTCTTTTAAGATTGTGCTTTGATAAGAATGAAGTAACCTGTCTAAATTCTGTATAAAAAGAGACTGGCTTAAGGTTTCGGGGTCCGTAAACCTCTACTCTACCACGAGTACATTTCGGACCTCTGACCGGTCAGATAAAATATATGGAACTTGCTTGTATCATTGCTGGGCTCGAGTCTTTTTCATTACTCTGCGCCGGGCAGCTGGAAATCGGGTTTCCTGGACCCGGCATTATCATGACAATCTAGATCAGGGGTGGCGAACACGATTTTGACCCTCATTCAAAATGGCAAAATGCAATGTGTTCAATATATTATTGTTAAAATTATATGCTTTTGTGTGAGTGTTTGTCTGTGTTGGCAGGTCACTGCGTGGTGTGGCTCTCTGACTCTCACAGTTTAAAATTTTGGCTCTTTGTGTCGAACTTGTTCGCCACCCCTGATCTAGATGAGTGAGAGAAGTAGAATGCTTGTCTTGAATATGGGCAGGGGTTGGGAAGGAGGGGGGGGGAGTCATTGGTGGTGGGAATGTTGAACTGATGAAGGGGGGGTGTTCTGTTTATGACTGAAACCCAACTACAATCATGCTTGTAATCATGGTGCTTAAATAAAGATTTTATTAAAAAAAAAAACAAGCCAAAAGTAAAAAGAAAAAAACAGAAGTCAGTCATTCTTATATCAGAATAATATTTATTTTAAAGAAAGTAATTAGAAAGAGAGATGAACACTACTTACTGGTTAAGGAAATAGTAGATCAAGATGGATTAACTTTAAACATATGCAACAATTGTAGGATCAGCAAAGTTTATAAGGTTTTTGCTCAAATTTAGAAAAACATAGATGGAAACACAATAGTAGTGGAAGACTCAATACTTCACTGTTGCCACAGGATAGGTCGTCTAGATCATATATCAGTAGATAGACAAGAACACTAAATGAGGAACTAGAAAGTTGAGGCTAATATATTTATACAGGACATATCTTCAAAAACTAAATACACATTCATTTCTAGTGCACACCGAACATTCTTCAGGACAGATCACGTATTAGGACGTAAGACAAATCTACCTAAATTCACAAACTAAGAATCATACCAAGAATTTTATCAGTCCATAATTCCACAGATACAGAAATTAACTCTTCCTCCCCTCCTCATCATATTGTTTAGTATTCAGGTATTAGAATGTCTCCATATCTTTTTATGACTAATTCTGTCTGTGACATTGTGGTCTGATAGAATTCTTGATATGATACTTTTGTTTGTGGGTTTATCTAACTTAAACTATGTTCTAATAAGTGGAAAATCCTGGAGAATGCATTGTGTACACTGGAGAAAAAAAAATATATATATATTTAGCACTTTCTTTTTTGGCTTTTGGGCCATAACTGGGGGGCACTTAGGGGTTACTCTCTCTATATATATTTTTTTTGTTTTTGGGCCACACCCGGCGGTGCTCAGGGGTTACTCCTGGCTGTCTGCTCAGAAATAGCTCCTGGCAGGCACGGGGACCATATGGAACACCGGGATTTGAACCAACCACCTTAGGTCCTGGATCGGCTGCTTGCAAGGCAAACACTGCTGTGCTATCTCTCTGGGCCCTTAGGGGTTACTCTTGACTCTGCACTCAGAAATCTCTTCTGGCAGGCTTGGGGAACAATATGGGATGCCTGGAATAGAACCCAGATCAGCTGTGTGCAAGGCAAACATGTTACCCATTGTGCTATCATTCCAGCCCCATGTATTCAGCTTTTGGAGGATGAAACATCTGTCTAAATCCATTAGTCCCAGCTTTTCTAGCCTTCTTTTTTTTTTTTTTTTTTTTTTTTGTGGTTTTTTTTGGGTCACACACGGCAGTGCTCAGGGGTTACTCCTGGCTCCATGCTCAGAAATCGCTCCTGGCAGGCACGGGGGACCATATGGGACGCTGGGATTCGAACCGATGACCTCTTGCATGAAAGGCAAACGCCTTACCTCCATGCTATCTCTCCAGCCCCGTTTTTTTTTTTTTTTTTTCTAGCCTTCTTTTAGGGTTTTTGTGTCTACTGATATTCTATCTAGTGGATCTTTTCAGGGTGGCAATTTGAAATCTTTTATTACAATTATGTTTCCATCAATGTGCTTTTCTACATTTATGAACAAAAGCAGTGCAACTTTGCTGATCCAATATTTGGTGCATATATGATTAGAGTCTAGTACTTCTTGGTCTATGGTTCCCTTGATCAATAGTGTCCATCCCTGTCTCTAATTGCAATTAGGTCTGACAAGTATTCCCAACTCAAATTTTGTTTTGTTTTTCATTGGCTTGTGTAATTTTCCCCCATCCTTTTACTTGGAGTCTGTTCCTATCCCGTGATTTTAGATGTGTTTCCTGTAAGCAGAAAATTAATGGGTTTTATTTTCTAATCCATCCCATCACTTATGCCTTTTAATAGGAGAGTTTAGTCTACTGGCATTCAGGGGTATTATTGATAGAAAGGACTGTGTTGTTGTACTATTGTTGATTCTACTATTTATTTCAGTAGTTTTCTCAATGCTGGTTTGGTTACCACCCATGTGTCCATCTATTGTTAGTCTGAGAAAGTTTTTATCCTTCCCTCTTATCTAAATGGGAGCTTTTCTGGAGAGTGATCATTAGATTGAAAGCTTCTTTCATTTAGTAACTTAAATATGTCATTCCACTCTTTTCTTACCTGGACTGTTTTTTATTTATACTTAAAGCTTTTCTTCTCCCTTACTAAGTATATATGTATATATTTGTTTTTGGGCCACACTCAGTGGCGCCCAGGGGTTACTCCTAGCGCTGCACTCAGAAACTACTTCTGGCAGGCTCAGGGGACCATATGGGATACCTGAGATCAAACCTGGGTCAGCTACATGCAAGGCAAAGCCTTACTTACTGTACTATTGCTCTGGCCCCCCTCCATTACTGTTTAAGTAGTTAATCTGTTTTTGGTTTTTGCCATTTTGATTACTTTGTGTTTTAGTGTTTTTCTGTTTTAGTTCTTTTTTGGGGGTACATTTTTTACCTTTTGAACTTTCATAGATGCCTCCCTTCAGAATGGAAAAAGCTCTCTGCTATTATCTCTCCCACCACTTGTTCTTTTCCTTTCCCCATTCCCTCACTTTCTGATATACTTTCAATTTGAAGATTAGTTCTCTTGTCTTTGATCATTAAGTATCTTACATTTTCTTCCACCTGTTTGGCTGCTCTCTTTTCTTTTAAGACTTAAACATGCTGGCTTGTAATTTGTCTTTAAATGTTCCTATACAGTTCTTCCCCTGTGAGATTCTGCTATTATGGTTTTCTAGTGTGTTCTTAAACTCCTCCAATTCTATTTGTATGGAATCTTATCCTCTGAAAAAGTTCTTTGAGCTGGTTGAGTTTCTCATCTTATGATTGTGTAATTTGCTCTCCCACTTGCCCCAAATTAGAGATGTATATGGCAATGTTTTCCTATATATAACTAAACAATTTGGGTTTAACGATTAGTCAGAAGTTTAATCTGGCTGAGAGGCAGGGCTTGACAGGATAGAAGACAGGTTTGTTAGGTGTGGCTGGGGCACATTGTTTTGGGTCAGGGAGAATTGTTGACTGTTAACAGTCTGTTTTTTTCTTTCAAAATTGCAAGTAACGTGAGTGTTTAGTATCATGCAGACATATTTGGAATGTATCATATGTAAGAATATATATATATATATATACACACACACACACACACACACCTATATACAGCTCCTGCTCAAAAACCTGGGTAAAAAATATATATCAGCTGTACTCTCTGGGAGGAGGCTCCAGTAGAAGGTTTTTTTCCCCCAATGGTCTTTTCAAGTGTAACCACAAATTATCCAGCTCATCTTCATTGCCCTTGCAGAAAATATTTCAAAAGATGCATGGTTTCAATGCAGTTGTGTATTCTGAGGCAAAGCCTGGTTCAGCTTCCACTAAGTATGCTGGATTTAAAATTTTAGCCATTTTGAAGACCACAGTAGGGTTATCCCACAATACTGATGCTTTATTCCCCTAGTTATCTTGCAGTGAGTTAGTTCAACATTTACTGGTGGTACAAGTATAGCCACTGGTTACTCCATAGTGAACTTCTCTTCCTTTTGAAGTGTTCTATTTGTGTAGAGAAGCTTGCAGTGGGCGTTGTGGTAGTTCCTAACATGTGGGTAAGTACCTTTAGTCCCATGCCTTGCTTTTTATGAACTTACAATTTAAAGAGCTTTTGGTGGATTGTCAGTTCAGAACAGGGCCCAGATTAATTTTTCTTTCACTCAGGCTTGGTGGCACTCCTTTTTCCAATAGAAAAGTTTACAGTCCCCTTCTTTTAGAGCCTTGTCCAGGGCCTCTAGAATAAGGCTCAAATTGAAAATTCAGATCCTGAAAAATTCAAGATTCCTAAAAAGTCCTGCCATTGCTAACCATTTTTAGAGGAGGAAAGTCTAGACTTGCTTGCTTCTTACAATCATTAAACTATTATTTTTCCATGTCTCAACTTAAATCCCAGGTAAAGTACTTTTCCCTAATCTTTGCATTTTGGGGATATTATTTCATAGTTATATGATGCTAAAGGATTCAGTTTTCACACGATGTTTTTCAAATATGGGAATGGTCATTAATAAATTATCCACACATCACAGAAGAGTTTTCTATTTTAATTTTAGGGACTTCACTCTTCAGGAAAAACATCACTCAAAATGGTTGGAAGATTCTTAAACTCTTAAGGGAGGATGTCTCTTTCTTAGAAATCCTGGGATGTGATGTTTCTCTGTGAAACCTGACAATTAAAGGCAAATAGTAATGGTTACTTTACTCCTATGGGTATGTAAAAGAAGGCATCCTTTTGGCCTAGTACTGAGATCCAGGCATAGTTCCCTTGAACAGCTCTTTAGTAGGGTTGTTCAACACCCTACACTATGTAACTCATCACCCTTAAGTCTTGTATGAACCTGTATTCCTCTGAATGTGGTTTCTTTATTGGTCATGTGGGTGGTTGATTGAGTACACATTTTGAAAACTGTTGAGAAAGTATGTTTTAGGACCTTTAGAGCCTCACTCTTCTAAGTGTATGTTTCTGTCTGGGAGACTTCCTTCCTTCTTTCAGTTCCCCTTTATTAGGTCCACGTTTCTAGATTTTTCTCGGGAGGGTCCTGTCTTTCTAAACAGAGCCTTTCATCTTTTTGTAAGTTTCTGGTGGAAAAAGTTCTTGGGTTTCTTGGTCGGAGTAAGAGGTGTTTAAAACTACACAGCATTTCCAGGAGGAACCTGGGAATGAGGATGGTGTCTCTCAGAGAAGAATGTTAGTTGCACACTTAATTTTCTGAGTAGACTATGTACCCATGGCAGAATAGGATGGTCAAATACATACAAAATACTGGATAAAATACATAACCATCTGCCCATAGACATTCCAGAGGTTGTAACCCAGTCTTTGTTGTGGATTCTGGTGACTTTGGGAACCAGTATTATTTGGTTATTGCTCTTAGTTAATTTTGTGTTCAGAACAAAGTGGCCCAATATCTATTAAAAAGTTGATTTTGTGCAAACAACAACTGCCACACACACACACACACACACACACACACACACACACACACACACACACACACACACACCTTTCTTTTCTTCTAGTCCATCTACTTCCTGAAAAAAAAAAAAGACTGTACTAAAGCTTCTGTTATTGTATTAACGACTTTATTGGTGATACAATAATTGTCACAAATATAATTGCTAATGAACTCTCCTTTTCTTTTTCCAATCCTTATTTCTTTTTATTTTATATCTCCTATTTTATTTATATATATATTTATTTATATTTGATAACTTTGCTTCCTGTCATTCTGAAACAAATGCATTATGATCAGTTATTTAGTTATGTCAACTATGATACATTTTCTCTTAATAAATTTATTTTAAAAAAGTTGTTTTGGACCAGAGAGATAGCATGGAGGTAAGGTGTTTGCCTTGCATGCAGAAGGATGGAGGTTTAAATCCCAGCATCCCACATGGTCCCCCAAGCTTGCCAAGAGCGAATTCTGAGCATAGAGCTAGGAGGAACCCCTGAGCACTGCCAGGTGTGACCCAAAAACAAAACAAAAAAAAATTCAGCTGACATTGCCACTTTCAACTTCAGAAGACTCTCAGGAGCAGGAAAAGACAATAAACAAACAAACAAACATACCCTATGGTGGTGATTAAGACCTATTGATTTGGGGGCCAGAGAGATAGCATGGAGGTAAGGCATTTGCCTTGCATGCAGAATGTCGGTGGTTTAACTCCTGACATCCCATATGGTCCCCCGAGCCTGCCAGGAGCAATTTCTGAGTGTAGAGCCAGGAGTAACCCCTGAGCACTGCAGGGTGTGACCCAAAAACAAAAAAACAAAAAAACAAAACAAAACAAAAAAGATCCATTGATTTGGTTCAGCGATTCTCTGAAAGAAAAAAGAGCAACAGTAATTTTTATAACTAGTACAAAATAATATTTTTTTTGTCAAAGTAGCTCTGAAAATATTCTTTGCCAAAGGCTCCTGATGCCTTAGTAATAAATTTGTAGAAGTCCAGAAGTCTTAATAAGGTATCTTTTCCTAAGATATTTAGAGTTGACTTTTTCTAACACAAATCACCTTTGAAAATGGAATCAAGGTCACTAGGGACTTAGGAACAGCTATTTTAAACTCTTCTTTAATTATAACCCATAGCCTCAAAGAATGCAGGTCAGCAGATTATCTAGATTTAATCAAGAAACAATCTTTTAATTGGAGACACCTAACTTCAGGCAGAACAAATATCAGAAAGTGGTCTGTTATATGAAGTCATCCTCCACCCATTATGTGAGACACCCTTCTTTTTTCTTAACAATCCAAGGTCCTGAGCTCAGAATATATACCCCTGTTCTGTTCCATTTGCATTAGAATTTAAATTCATGCCAATTATCTACACCCAGGCAAGTACTCATGGTCTCTTCTTTCTCCTATTGATTTGTCTGATCGTAAGCTGTTTTCATGTCCTGCTGAAGAAGAAATCAGAGAAGTGGGGGGATTTTCATTGTGTTCCAGCACATATAGACCTCATTTTAATAATAACATGTGTGGCTATATTTATTCATGCTTCACTAAAGTAGACCTCAGTACAGAGGAAAGATTCAGAGACAGAGACCTTTGTTAACCATTAGAACATCAGCCCCACAGCAAAGGAATTTCATAATCCTGAAAATATACATGCCAACCCCCAAGCCTCAAACCACACAGAAAGCAACAGAAATGATAAAAATAGTTCCCTCTTAACCTCTAAAAACTTGACTTTTGGCACAAATTGTGCAAACACATGAATAATTAAAAAGGTTGCATTATTCATGTAAATTAAAAAATGCTTGGTGTGAGAAAAGGCATTTGTTCAATGAACTGCATTAATATGACTTATTTTCACAAAAAGCACACTGGGTCCTCTCTGACCCAGGACATCTCAAAATATTTGTATTTGCTTTATCTTCTTGTGGGTCAAGTAGACTAATGATGGGTCTGGAAGATTTTAGTTTCCAGTTCCAGAATGGTATGAAGCCTGGCTTCTTTTTTAAGAGCCACCTTCAGAGATGCTCAGGGCTCCTCCTGGTTCTGCACTGAAGAATCACTCCTGGCTGTGCTTGAATCATACGGGATGTTGGGAATCAAGTCCAGTTCTATGTGTGCAGGCAAGCAAGCACCTTACCCTTCTTCTGCGCCTGTCTGCCTGTTTCTGAACCCCTGAAGGTTTCCTCAGAGGCCTAGGGAGCTCACCCCCAAAAAACTGCATTTTGAAGCTGCCCAGTGAGTACATTCTGGCTGTGGGGGTCGCTGTCCAATAAGCTGAGCTCTCTGGCCTGTGAAGGCTCCACCCTGCTGTGCCTTTGTTTACACTGAGGACTTCAAGGGAAACTTCTGCGCCTGTCTGCCTGTGTTTCTGAATCCCTGAAAGTTTCCTCAGAGGCCTAGAGAGCACACCTTCAAAAAAACTGCATTTTGAAGCTGCTCAGTGAGTACATTCTGGCTGTGGGAATCGCTGTCCAATAAGCTGAGCTCTCTGACATGTGGAGGCTCCGCCCTGCTGTGCCTTTGTTCACTCTGAGGACTTCAAGGGAAACTTCTTCTGTGCCTGTCTGCCCGTGTTTCTGAATCCCTGAAGGTTTCCTCAGAGGCCTAGGGAGCGCACCCCCAAAAAACTGCATTTTGAAACTGCCCAGTGAGTACATTCTGGCTGCAGGGTCGCCGTCCAATAAGCTAAGCTCTCTGGCCTGTGGAGGCCCCGCCCTGCTGTACCTTTGTTTACTCTGAGAAATGTCAACTAGAGGTAGGAGAAAAGCGTGGCCCATTCGCTTCGCGGCCATGCACTCTTTCTAACCAATGAACCCCACTACAACATGCAGGAAAAACCACACTACAAATGTAACAATGGGGAAACCTCGCAGGCAAACACCATGCACAGAGAATGAAGAAGAAAACTCGGACGACCTAATAAATTCCAACCACCTGATTAAACTCTCTGATAAGGCACTTAAAATAGCAATATGGAAGATGTTTGAAGAACTTAAAGCATAGATCGATCTGAACAGAACACAAAGACAGAAATCAGAAAACTCCAAACTGAAATAACAGATCTGAAAAACACGGTAGCTCAACTGAAAACCTCAATAGATAGCCTCACCAACAGGGTATCAGCAGCTGAGGAGAGAATCAAAGTACTGGAAGATGTGATGCAGAAAAACTCAACACAACAGAAGAAATTGGAAAAGAACCTTAAGACAAACGAACAGCCAATAGAAAAAGTACTCAAGGAATGTGAACAGATGAAAATAGAAGTCTTTGATAAACTCAACAGAAACAACATAAGAATCATTGGAGTCCCAGAAACCCAGGAAGGAGATCTCCAAGAAGAATCAACTGTCAAAGACATCATCAAAGAGATACTCCCAGAGTTAAAGACTACATGCAATCAAATCCTGCATGCCCGAAGAGTACCAGCTAAAAGAGACACAAAGGAAAACATCCTAAGACACATCCTCGTTACAATGACAAATCCCATAGAGATAGAATACTGAAAGCAGCAAGATCAAAAAGGGAAATTACATTCAAAGGAGCATCCCTAAGACTTACAGCAGACATGTCACAAGAAACTCTCAAGGCCAAAAGACAGTGGTGGTATATTGTGACAAGACTGAATGAAATGAATGCCTCACCGAGAATACTGCACCCAGCCTGACTCACATTCAGGTTTGAAGGAAGAATACATAGCTTTATGGATAAACAACAGCTCAGAAACTTCAAAGATGATAAACCAGCCATAAAGGAAAAACTGACAGGTCTACTCTAAGACAAGAGAGACCAACAAACACAGCAAACTTATCTACAAAAATGACATTAAATCCTATGACAATCATCTTCCTCAATGTCAATGGACTAAATTCACCAATTAAAGGCACAGAGTGGCAAAATGGGTAAAAAAGATGAATCTAATCTGTTGCCTACAAGAAACACATCTGAATAGTCAGAACAAACATAGACTCAAAATCAAAGGCTGGAGGAAAATCATCCAAGCAAACAACACCCTCAAAAAAGCTGGGGTGGCCATATTAATATCTGATGACACCAACTTTATACTCAGAAAAGTGGTAAGGGACAAAGATGAACACTATGTACTAATCAAGGGATATGTGCAACAGGAAGAAATCAAACTATTAAACATATATGCACCCAATGAGAGACCAGCAAATTATCTAATACAATTACTGACAAATCTGAAAGAAGAAATCAATAATAACACAATAATTGTGGGAGACCTCAACACGGCCCTATCAACACTTGATAGGTCAACCAGACTGAAACCCAACAAAAACATACTAGCCCTGAAAAGAGTTATGGAAGAAAGAGGACTAGTAGATATATACAGGGCACTCCATCCCAAAAAACCTGGCTACACATTCTTCTCCAATGTACATGGGTCATTCTTCAGAATAGACTACATGCTGACACATAAAACATACCTCCATAAAATCAAGAGAATAGAAATCCTACAGGCTACCTTTGCTGACCACAAGGCTCTAAAATTAGATGTGAACTACAAAGCCACACAGAAGAAAAAATTTAACAATTGGAAATTAAACACCCTGCTACTGAACAACCAGTGGGTCCGAGATGAAATAAAAAAAGGAAATCAAAACTTTCCTGGAAACAAATAATGAAGACACAAACTGCCAGAATCTATGGAACACAGCAAAAGCAGTCCTGAGAGGAATATTTATAGCTCTACAAGCACACATTAGGAAGGAAGAAGGGGCATACCTGAATAACTTAATGACACAGCTCAAAAATTAGAAAATGACCAACAAAAAGAACCAAAAATAGGGAGACAGAAGGAAATAACAAAGCTGAAAGCAGAACTCAATGAAGTGGAAAACCAAAAAACAATCTGAAAGATCAACAAAAGCAGAAGTTGGTTCTTTGAAAAAATAAACAAGATTGACAGACTATTGGCAAAACTCACAAAGAAAGAGAGAATTCTGATAACCCGTATTAGAAATGAAAATGGGATGAAACTATGCCTGCCCAGTGGGGCCCAACTGTGAAAAATTGTGAGTGCTGCCTGTGTGTGTGTCTACTATCCTGTTGCGTGAACCTCTTGGGATGGGCCGAAAAGAGGCTCCAGAAAACTCGCTCTCCCAGAGGCCAATTCTAGGGTGGAATGCCAAGGAACTGCTCCATAATGTGAGAACCAGCTATGCTTTGCAGAAGCCAGGTCCCCTGTTTGTGACGTCAGGCTGGAAAAATCCACAAAACTACGCCTGCCCAGTGGGGCCTGACTGTGAAAAATTGTGAGTGCTGCCTGTATGTGTCTGTCTACTATCCTGTTGCATACACCTCTTGGGAGTGGGCCGAAAAGAGTCTCCAGCAGAGCACGCCACTCCTCTTCAGTACGCGGCTGTGCGCTCTTTCTAAGAAAAGAACACCAACATCACAACAAGAAGAAAAAAATCACACTAAGAACTGTGCTGGATCACTGAAGCCCAGCATTTCTCTCTGGACTGTCTTCTCTGCTGCGTGCTCGGGCCCAACATTTGATCCTGTGTGAGGCTTCATCCACGAAGGACTCCCCTCCCTTGGAGGCAAGTCGACCCATCCAGAAAAGGTGGAGCCAGAGGAGTGGGCTGCCTGCATCATTTAGCCAATGAATACCACCACAACACGTAGAAAAACCCACAATACAAGTGTGACAATGGGGAAACAACGCAGGACAGCATCAGATATAGAGAATGAAGATGACAATTCTGATGACCATATAATGACCAACCAACTAATCAACCTCTCAGATAAGGATTTTAGACTAGCAATATGGAAGATTCTCAATGAACTCAAAGAAACCATGGATCAAGTTGAACAGAACACTAATAAGAACCAAGAAAATATGAAGACAGAAATCACAAAACTCCAAACTGAAATAACATGTCAACTAACAGGCCTGAAAAACTCAGCAAACAAAGTGAATGACAAAATGGATAAGCTCTGGACAGGGTATCAGAAGCTGAGAATAGACTTGGTACTCTGGAAGATGAGATACATAACAATTCCATACAGCAGGAGAGATTGGAAAAAAAAACTTAAAGCAAATGAACAGACAATGGAAAAATTAGTCAAAGAATGGGAACAGATGAAAATAGAAGTCTATGATAAGCTCAACAGAAACAACTTAAGAATCATTGGAGTCCCAGAGACCCAGGAAGAAAATTTCCAGGAAGAATCAATGGTCAAGAACATCATTAAAGAGAAATTTCCAGAGCTAAAGAATATATGTGATCAAATCCTGTATGCTTGAAGAGTACCAACCAAAAGAGACCCCCAAAAAACTACCCCAAGACACATCCTAGTCACAATGATGAATCCCACAGATAGAGACAGAATTCTGAAAACAGAAAGATCAAAAGGGGAAATTATGTTCAAGCAAGCATCCTTGAGATTTACAGCAGACCTGTCACCAGAAACACTCAAGGCCAGAAAGCAGTGGTGGGATATTGTGACAAGACTGAATGAAATGAATGCTTCACCCAGAATACTGTACCCAGCAAAACTCATTTTCCAGTTTGACGGAAGAATACATGGTTTCACAGACAAAAAACAGCTCAGAAACTTTACAGACTCAAAACCAGTCTTAAGAGAAAAACTGAAAGACCTAATTTAAGACAAGACTAACCAAAAGACACACCAAATTTCGATATAAAGATGGCATTAAATCCCAGGACAATTCTTTCTCTCAACGTCAATGGACTAAATGCACAGTCAAGAGACAAAGAGTGGCTAAATGGATCAAAAAACTCAATCCAACCTTCTGCTGCCTACAAGAATCGCACCTGAATAGTCAGAACAAACATAGACTCAAAATAAAAGGCTGGAGAAAAATTATCCAAGCAAAGAACACCCATAAAAAAGCTGGAGTGGCCATACTAATATCAGATAATGCAAACTTTATACTCAGGAAGGTTGTAAGGGACAAAGATGGACATTTTATATTAATCAAGGGGTATGTAGAGCAGGAAGAAATCACTCTCCTAAACATATATGCACCGAATAAGGGGCCAGCAAAATATTTAATACAACTGTTGACAAGTCTGAAAAATAATCTCAATAACAACACAATAATTGTGGGAGACCTCAACACGGCTTTGTCAACACTGGATAGGTCAACCAGACTGAAACCCAATAAGAATATACTAGACCTGAGGAGAGAAATGGAAGAAAGAGGCCTAGTGGATATATATAGGACACTCCATCCCCAGAAACCTGGATACACATTCTTCTCCAATGTACATGGGACATTCTCCAGGATAGACTACATGCTAGCACATAAAACATACCTCCATAATATCAAGAGGATAGAAATTTTGCAGACTACCTTCGCTGACCACAAGGCTTTGAAATTATTTGTGAATTCCAAAGGGACTCAGAAGAAACACTTTAACACCTGGAAGTTAAACAGCCTCATACTCAATAACCAATGGGTCCGAGATGAAATCAAGGAGGAAATCGAAAGGTTCCTGAAAACAAATGACAATAAAGACACAAACTATCAGAACTTATGGGACACAGCAAAAGCAGTACTGAGAGGAAAATTTATAGCTTTGCAAGCACACATCAGGAAGAAAGAAGGAGCTTACCTGAGTAGCTTAATGACACAGCTAATAGAACTAGAAAGTGCTCAACAAAAGGACCCAAAAATAGGGAGACAGAAGGAAATAACAAAGCTGAGAGCAGAAATCAATGAAGTGGAAACCCAAAAACAATCCGAAAGATCAACGAAAGCAGAAGTTGGTTCTTTAAAAAAATAAACAAGATTGATAGACCAATGGCAAAACTAACAAAGAAAGAGAGAGAGAAAAACTTGATAACTCGTATTAGGAATGAAAAAGGAGAGATCACTACTGATATGACAGAGATTCAAAGGGTAATTGGAAACTACTTTGAGAAACTCTACGCCACTGAAAATGAGAACCTGGAAGAAATGGATAAATTCTTGGACTCTTATAATCTTCCACGGTTGAAGAAAGAGGATGTAGCATATCTAAGCACCCCCATCACCATTGATGAAATTAAAACGGTAATCAAATGTCTGCCCAAAAACAAAAGCCCAGGCCCAGATGGATTCACTAATGAATTCTTTCAAATTTTCCAAGAGGAACTACTACCAATCCTGGCAAGACTCTTTCATGAAATTGAACAAACGGAAACACTTCCAAATAGCTTTTATGAAGCCAACATCACCTTGATACCTAAACCAGACAGAGACGCTACCAAAAAAGAAAATTACAAACCAATATCCCTGATGAACACAGATGCAAAGATCCTCAACAAAATCCTGCGAAATAGGATTCAATGCCTCATTAAGAAGATCATCCACTATGATCAAGTAGGTTTCATCGCAGGAATGCAAGGATGGTTTAACATCCGTAAATCTTTCAACATAATACACAACATCAACAACAAGAAAAATAAAAACCACATGATCATATCAATAGATGCAGAGAAAGCATTTGATAAGGTCCAACACCCATTCTTGATCAAAACTCTCAGCAAGATGAGAATGAAAGGAACCTTTCTCAATATAGTTAAGGCCATCTACCACAAGCCAGTGGCAAATATTATCCTCAATGGAGAAATACTAAAAGCCTTCCCTCTAAATTCTGGCACAAGACAAGGCTGTCCTCTCTCACCACTCCTATTCAACATAGCACTGGAAGTACTTGCTATAGCGATTAGGCAAGCAAAATATATCAAGGGAAACCAGATAGGAAAGGAAGAAGTCAAGCTCTCACTGTTTGCAGATGACATGATACTCTACTTAGAAAACCCTAAAGTCTCTACCAAAAAGCTTCTAGAAACAATAGACTTATATAGCAAGGTGGCAGGCTACAAAATTAACACACAAAAATCAATAGCCTTTCTATACACCAATAGTAATACGGAAGAAATGGACAATAAGAGAACAACCCCATTCACAATAGTGCCACACAAACTCAAATATCTTGGAATCAACTTGACTAAAAATGTGAAGGACCTATACAAAGAAAACTATAAAACTCTGCTCCAAGAAATGAGAGGACATGCGGAAATGGAAACACATACCCTGCTCATGGATTGGCAGGATTAACATCATTAAAATGGCAATACTCCCCAAAGTACTGTACAGATTTAATGCGATCCCTCTAAAGATACCCATGACATTCTTCAAAGAAGTGGATCAGGCACTTTTGAAATTCGGAACAATAAACACCCTAGAATAGCTAAAGCAATCATTGGGAAAAAGAATATGGGAGGAATTAATTTCCCCAACTTTAAACTTTACTACAAAGCAATAGTTATCAAAACAGCATGGCATTGGAATAAGGACAGACCCTCAGATCAGTGGAATAGGCTTGAATACTCAGAAAACTTTCCCCAGACATACAATCACCTACTTTTTGATAAAGGAGCAGAAAATCCTAAATGGAGCAGGGAAAGCCTCTTCAACAAATGGTGTTGGCACAACTGGCTAGCCACTTACAAAAAATTGAACTTAGACCCTGAGCTAACATCATGTACGAAGGTAAAATCCAAATGGATTAAAGACCTTGATATCAGACCCAAAACCATAAGATATATAGAACAACACATAGGCAAAACACTCCAGGACATTGAGACTACAGGCATTTTTAAGGAGGAAACTGCACTCTCCAAGCAAGTGAAATCAGAGATTAACTGATGGGAATATATTAAGCTGAGAAGCTTCTGCACCTCAAAGGAAATAGTGCCCAGGATACAAGAGCCACCCAGTGAGTGGGATAAACTATTCACCCAATACCCATCAGATAAGGGGCTAGTCTCCAAAATATACAAGGCACTGACAGAACTTTTCAAGAAAAAAACATCTAATCCCATCAAAAAATGGGGAGAAGAAATGAACAGACACTTTGACAAAGAACAAATACAAATGGCCAAAAGACACATGAAAAAATGCTCCACATCACTAATCATCAGGGATATGCAAATCAAAACAACGATGAGATACCACCTCACACCACAGAGAATGGCACACATCACAAAGAATGAGAATAAACAGTGCTGGCGGGGATGTAGAGAGAAAGGAACTCTTATCCTCTGCTGGTGGGAATGCCGTCTAGTTCAACCTTTATGGAAAGCGATATGGAGATTCCTCCAAAAACTGGAAATCGAGCTCCCATACGATCCAGCTATACCACTCCTAGGAATGTACCCTAGGAACACAAAAATACAATACAAAAACCCCTTTCTTACACCTATATTCATTGCAGCAGTATTTACCATGGCAAGACTCTGGAAACAACCAAGATGCCCTTCAACAGACGAATGGCTAAAGAAACTGTGGTACATATACACAATGGAATATTATGCAGCCGTCAGGAGAGATGAAGTCATGAAATTTTCCTATACATGGATGTACACGGAATCTATTATGCTGAGTGAAATAAGTCAGAGAGAGAGAAAAATGCAGAATGGTCTCACTCATCTATGAGTGAATGAAAGACATTCTTGCAATAATAATTTTCAGACACAAAAGAGAAAAGAGCTGGAAGTTCCAGTTCACCTCAGGAAGCTCACCACCAGGAGTGATGAGTTTAGTTAGAGAAATAACTACATTTTGAACTGTCCTAATAATGAGAATATATGAGGGAAATGGAAAGCCTGTCTAGAGTACAGGCGGGGGTCGGGTGGGGACGAGGGAGATTTGGGACATTGGTGATGGGAATGTTGCACTGGTGATGGGTGGTGTTCTTTACATGACTGAAACCCAAACACAATCATGTATGTAATCAAGGTGTTTAAATAAAATATAAAAAAATAAAAATAAACTCCCTCCCCTAAAAAAATGAAAATGGGTTGATCACAACAGATATTGCAGAGTTCCAAAGGGTAATCAAAGATTACTTTGAGAAACTACATGCTACTAAACATGAGAACCTAGAAGAAATGGGAAAATTCTTGGACACTTTTAACCTTCCACATTTAAGTAAGGAGGATGTAGCATATCTAAACACCCCCATCACTACTGAGGAAATTGAAACTGTAATCAAACATCTGCCCAAAAAGAAAAGCCCAGGCCTATATGGATTTACTAATGAATTCTTTCAAACCTTTCAATAGGAGCTACTACCAATCCTAGCCAGGCTCTTCCTTGAAATTTAAAAAAAACGGGAACACTCCCAAACAGCTTTTATGAAGCCAACATCACCTTGATACCAAAACCAGACAGAGATGCTGCCAAAAAAGAAAATGACAGACCAATATCCCTGATGAATGCTGATGCAAAGAACTTCAACAAAGTCCTGGGAAATAAGATCCACTGCATCATCAAGAAGATCATATACTGCAACCAAGTAGGTTTCATCCCAGGAATGCAAGGATGTTTTAACATTCGTAAATCTATCAACATCATACACAACATCAACAACAAGAAAAATAAAAATCACATGATCATATCAATAGATGCAGAGAAAGCATTTGATAAGGTCCAACACCCATTCTTGATCAAAACTCTCAGCATGATGGGAATGGAAGGAACCTTTCTCAATCTAGTTGATGCCATCTACCACAAGCCAATGGCAAATATTATCCTCAATGGAGAAAAACTAAAAGCATTTCCTCTAAATTCTGGTACAGGACAAGGCTGTCCTCTCTCACCACTCCTCTTCAACATAGTACTGGAAGTTCTTGCTATAGCAATCAGGCAAGAAAAAGATATCAAGGGAATCCAGATAGGAAACGAAAAATTCAAGCTCTCATTGTTTGCAGTTGACATGATACTCTACTTAGAAAACCCTAAAGACTCTACCAAAAAGCTTCTAGAAACAATAGATTCATATAGGAAAGTGGCAGGCTACAAAATCAACCTACAGAAATCAATGGCCTTTTTATACACCAATAATGATAAGGAAGAAAAGGAAGTCAGGAAGGCAATCCCAGTCACAATAGTGCCACACAAACTCAAATATCTTGGAGTCAACTTGACCAAAGAAGTGAAGGACCTATACAAAGAAAACTATAAAGCCAAGAAATAAGAGAGGACACGCGGAAATGGAAACACATACCCTGCTCATGGATTGGCAGGATTAATATCATTAAAATGGCAATACTCCCCAAAGCATTATACAGATTTAATGAAATCCCCTTAAAAATACGCATAACATTCTTCAAAGAAGTAGATCAAACACTTATTAAGTTAATCTGGAACAATAAGCACCCTCGAATAGCTAAAGCACTCCTAGGGAAAAGGAAAATGGGAGGCATTACTTTCCCTAACTTTAAACTGTACTACAAAGCAATAGTTATCAAAACAGCATGGTATTGGAATAAAGACAGACCCTCAGATCAGTGGAATAGGCTTGAGTTCTCAGAGGACATTCCCCAGACATACAGTTACCTAATTTTTGACAAAGGAGCAAGAAATCCCAAGTGGAGCAGGGAAAATCTCTTCAACAAGTGGTGCTGGCAGAACTGGTTAGCCACTTGCAAAAAAGCGAACATAGATCCCCAGTTAACATTATGTATAAAGGTAAAATCCAAATGGATTAAAGACTTTGATATCAGACCTGATACCATAAGGTATATTGAACAACATGTCGGTAAAACACTCCATGACATTGAGACTAAAGGCATATTCAAGGAAGAAACTGCACTTTCCAAACAAGTGGAAGCAGAAATAAACAGATGGGAATACATTAAACTGAGAAGCTTCTGCACCTCAAAAGAAATAGTGCCCAGGATATGAGTCACCCATCGAGCGGGAGAAACTATTCACCCTACACCCATCAGATAAGGGGCTAATATCCAAAATATACAGGGCACTGACAGAACTTTACAAAAAAAAAATCTAATCCCATCTAAAAATGGGGAGAAGAAATGAACAGACACTTTGATAAAAAAGAAATACAAATGGCCAAAAGGCACATGAAAAAATGCTCCTCATCACTAATCATCAGGGATATGCAAATCAAAACAATGATGAGACACCACCTCACACCGCAGAGACTGGCGCACATCACAAAGAATGAGAATAATCAGTGCTGGCGGGGATGTGGAGAGAAAGGAACTCTTATCCAGTGCTGGTGGGAATGCAGTCTAGTCAAACCTCTATGGAAAGCGATAGGGAGATTCCTCCAAAATCTGGAAATTGAGCTCCTATTTGACCCAGCTATTCCACTCCTAGGGATATACTCTAAGAACACGAGAATACAATTCAAAAACCCCTTCCTCACACCTATATTTATTGCAGCACTATTCACAATAGCCAGGCTCTGGAAACAAACAAGATGCCCTTCAACAGACGAATGGCTAAAGAAACCATGGTACATATACACAATGGAATATTATGCAGCCTTCAGGAAAGATGAAGTCATGAAATTTTTCTATACATGGATGTATATGGAATCTATCATGCTGAATAAAATAAGTCAGAGGGAGAGAGAGAGAGAGATGCAGAATAGTCTCACTCATCTATGGGTTTTAAGAAAAATAAAAGTCATTTTTGCAACAATCCTCAGAGACAATGAAAGGAGGGCTGGAACTTCCAGCTCTCTTCATGAAGCTCACCACAAAGAGTATTGAGTGTAGCTATAGAAATAACTACACAGAGAACTATAATAATCATGTGAATGAATGAGGGAACTGGAAAGCCTGTCTGGAGTACAGTTGGGGGTGGGGTGGGATGGAGGGAGATTTGGGACATTGGTAGTGGGAAGGTTGCACTGGTGAAGGGGGTGTTCTTTACATGACTGAAACCTAGTTACAATCATTTATGTAATCAAGATATTTAAATAAAGAAAAAAAGAAAAAAAAGGAAAGGCAAACACCTTACCTCCATGCTATCTCTCTGGCCCCTATTTATTTTTTTCTTAACTTTATTTAATTATCGAGGGTCACTCCTGGCTCTGCACTCAAAAATCGCTCCTGGCAAGATGGCAGACCACATGGGAATCCAACCGGAACCCCCCAGAATCAGCGGCTGGCAAATGCCCTACTGCTGTGCTATCTGTCTGGCTCAAAGTGTAGATTTCTGATCTGCAAAGTATTGATTTCTGAAGAAACACAAAACTTCCCTGCATACGCCCAGAAGTTTTAAAGAAAAAGTAGTAATAGCTCACCAAAATGATAGGAGGCAAAGCTTAAAGACTAGTAAGGGTTTGACCATCTCACTCTTTATATTTGTGCTTTGCACACTTTATATTTGACTTTTGTTTCTTATGCTCAGAATTCTTAATATATTGTCATTCCACCATCCTACCTCTCTTCCACTCTCTCCCTAACTCCCCATCCCCAATTCAGCTCTTCTAGAACTTCTCTTTCTCTCTATTCTCCTGAGCACTGAGAATCCTACAGAGTATGAGGTGGCTCATCAAGAATTCTATAAACTCTGCCAATCATGGGGTAACTGATATAAAGGAAAGACCAGAAAGCAGGTAAAAACCAAACTCAGTAGGAAAGCTATGAAGGATCTCTTCCAGTTAGATCTGGCACACTCAACAAATTTTCACATGCCTAGAGGCATCCACAACCAGGAAAAATAGGAAACCACAATCACAAGTCAAAGAAAATTCGTGATTGAAATTCCAGAGATACACTGCCTTCCCATCAATCAAATCTCAATGACCACAGCCTCTTTTGCATATTGTACAGTTGGTGGAAACTAAGCCCACTTTTTGGCTTAGCTCTGATCTCCAATTAACGGTTGGAAATCTAACACATAGTTCAAGAACTGCTTGGCACTGTGCACTACAGGTGGTCATTCTGAAGCTTTGAGCTGTAATGACCAGATTTCAGGATCAACTCTTGTTTGCTAGGAAGATGGGGATCTCCATGGGTGAGTAGGCATCAGTCAAGTGAAAAGCAGATTCACAATGGACATTCTTTGGGCCACAGAGTGAGGTAAGAACCCCTGCACTTTCAGAAACTGAGATATTAGAGATTTAGATCCTGAATTTGAGGTGTTGGAAGTGGGAGGGGGAGTGTGGATAAAGAGCTAGTATATTGGCCTGCACCAAGTTCATCTGTGCTAAGAGGGAATGGTTCCAGATTTTGTTCACTACTTAATGGGAGGGGACACATCCAGTTGTGCTCATGGGTTGCTCCTGGTGGGGCTCGGGAACCTTATAGATTGCTGGAAATGGAACCTGGGTTCACAGTGTGCAAGGATACCATCTCTCCAGCCTCTGGTATAGTTTTTCTTAAGATTCTTTTTTAGGACCAGTTTGCTATGATTTGTAGTATGTGTTTGCCTTGCATGCAACTGACCAGGCTTCAATCCCTCACATCTCAAGAGGTCCCCAGAACACCAACAGGTTTATTTCCTGAGCACAGAGCCAAGAGTAACCTGAGATCTGACAGGTATGCCTGCCCCCAAAAAGATACAGTCTTGAAGAATATGCAAAGTCAGTACAGGTCAGGTGAAGGTAAGTAACTAAGGAACCAGGAGTTATAAATGCTTCCTCATTTCCCCCCACCACGAATCTGGTCATTGCTTCTCTAGGAAAATTGGAAAACACTCATAGAAATAGATGATAAAGTTGGGGCCCAAGCAGTAGCGCAAGCGGTGCGGCATCTGCCTTGTGTGCGCTAGCCTAGGATCAACTTTGGTTCGATCCCCAGGCATCCCATATGCTCCCCCAAGACAGGAGCAATTTCTGACAGAATAGTCAGAAGTGGCCCCTGAGCGTCACCAGGTGTGCCCCCCCAAAAAGCACCTTACCCTCTGTTTGCACGTGAAGCCTGATTTCTGACTGTTTACAGAACAAATACTATAAGCAGAATTAGGAAAATGATTACCACAATGATATCTGCCATGTGTAATAATATTATTTAAATTTATTTATTATTGCCTACATTTAATGGTTTGAAACTTTCATCAGTTGTAATTTAAATAGCTAAAGCTCGAGCTAGAGCAATAGAATAGCGGGAGGGCATTTGTCTTGCATGCTGCAGATCTGGGACAGACCCAGATTCTATCCCTGGCATCCCATATGGTCACCTGAGCCTGCCAGGAGTGACCTCTGAGCTCAGCGCTAGGAGTAACCCCTGAGTGCCATTGGATGTGGCCCAAAACAAAACAAAATAAATAAATGAATAAAAATAAAGAGCTAAAGCTCAACTTAGTTTATGTTGTTTAAAAATTGTAGACGTAAACCCTCAGATATACCCTCAACTAATATTTGATAAAAGAGGCAAGAATATGAAATGGAACAAAGAAAGCCTATTCAACAAATGGTGTTGGTACAACTGGAAACTCACATGTACGAAAGTGAAAATCGACCCATATCTCACTCCTTATACAAAAGTCAACTCAAAATGGATCAAAGACCTGGGAATTAGACCTGAATCTATAAAGTTTATCGAGAATAAAATAGGCAGAACACTCGAAGACCTTTATATCAAAAGGGTCTTTGAGAATGGAGCACCAATGGCAAGAACGTTAGCATCAAATATAAACAAATGGGACTACATCAAACTAAAAAGCTTCTGCATGGCAAAAGAAACCCTACTTAACGCAAGAAGACAGCTAACAGAATGGGAAAAAATCTTTTCACTTGATATATCAGATAAAGGGCTGATATCTAGAACATACAAAGCGCTCAGAAAGCTGAGCCCCTCAAAACCAAATAAAGCCATAAAAAAATGGGGAGATGAAATGAATAGACACTTCTCTGAGGAAGACAGAAGGATGGCCAACAAACACATGAAAACATGCTCACCTTCACTCATCATCAGGGAGATCCAAATCAAGACAACAATGAGATACCACCTCCCACCAGTGAGGTTGGCTCACATCAAAAATAATGGAAACAACTTTTGTTGGCGAGGATGTGGTATGAAAGGAACTCTCATCCACTGCTGTTGGGAATGCCCTCTAGTCCAACATCTATGGAGAAAAGTCTGGAGAGTGCTCAAAGAACTCAGAATTGAGCTGCCATTTGACCCAGCAATTGCTCTCCTAGGCATATACCCCCAAGATGGAAGGACATTCATTCCAAAATACGTATGCACCCCACTATTTATTGCAGCAATCAGTATAATAGCCAAATCTTGGAACCAACCTCGATGTCCAACAACAGATGAATGGATCATTAATATGTGGTATATATATATATACAATGGAATATTACATGGCAGTTAGAAATGATACAATCACAGACTTTGCAGCAACGTGGATGGACCTAGATCATGTTATGTTAAACGAAGTAAGTCAGAAGACAAAAGAAAAATACAGAACGGTAGCACTATTCTCAAACACCTAGAACACATTTTATACACAACTAATACTTAACAATCAAATAACAGGGTTTAACATGGTAGAAACTCCGAACACTGTAATAGTCAACATATACGTGGGAGCAGTGTCCAAAATACATGAAAAAGGAATAATGCAAAATTTTGATTACACAATATGCCATAAAGAAAACAATAACAACAGAAATGGCAGCATAGAGAGAACAGGTAGGTAATCAGACTTCTACAACAAAGGCCCACAATAATCCCTTGGAGTTCGTATACAGGAACACAAGTAATAATCCACAATAATCCCTTGGAGTTCGTATACAGGAACACAAGTATAGAACACCAAGGGAAATCACGGACTGCAATGGCAACATACCATAACACTACCTTTTAATGCCTTTATCTTACTATATTTTAAATAACCTCTCAGCTTTTCTGTCCACAGGCGCCCTTGGATACAAAGGGCGGACAAACTAAGGTGGCAATTCGGGATACCACACGGGATACCATACCTTGCATGCACTACGAGATGGCCACGAGTAAACTCTTTAACATACACTTTATCTCTAGGTAATACCTCCATTTAGAAATTGAAGCACGTGATCATTCAGATCATCGAAGCAGTACCTGAGATGTACAGGCTCGATTCTTCGAACACTTTTAATTAAACCAGCATTCCCTAGCTAGTCTCTCCTCTCTTCTTACTACTTTTCTTTTCTTTTTTTTTCTCTCTATTCTGCTTATTACTTTTTTCTCTTTCTCTTCCCCTTTTCTCTCTAAGGTATTTTCTTTTTTCTCTTCCTTCATACCCTTCCCATATACCTTCCCCTTTCTCCCCTCCGGAAATCCACCCATCCCTTTACACCTCAATCCCATCCAGATCTTCCACCATATTAAAAAATTTTCACCCTCAGTCCTTATTCTATTAGGCATCAAGATCGACCTCCTACTCAACGAACCAGTACTCTGCACCCAGGCGAGGGGACACCCAGATAAACCCACACCTCGTCTCCTGAAAGAAAAGACAGCCAACTCCCCTGTGGACTCATGCTGCGAGGCCCTTTCTACTAACTCTCCCTAACGCGGACTGTTCCTTGAAACTGGGCCTAGCTCCAAAAGTATCCCCATTGCAAGAACTCTTCCAAGACCTCCCTGCCGCAAATTTTAATAATCTGAAAAAATTGTAATCAAATTCTTGTCGTTGATTTCTCCTTTCAGTTCATGATTGCCCCCAATTTAACGTTTTTTGCCCGTTTCACTAGTTTATCTCCCCCATTGTTTTACATTTGTTTCTTTAGTCCTAGTACCACTGTGTTTTGGTTGTTTTAATGCCTAAATTGACTGTTAGATCAAAAATTGCCTTATTACCTCTTAAATATAATCTTGTGTCTCTCCCCGCTGCAGTACAAAAATCAAACACTGCCATCACCCTAGCCTTATTAAAAGGCCTAGGTGTTATTGGTGTAAGCACAAATATTTATTCATTGGTTCATACTCTAGAATCTGCTAATGCCTTATAACTGTGGCTAAAAATGTTTACAAACTTAAAGAAGTTTACACTACTGTTGATTTCCTAGCAAAGAGTGCAGAATAACTGCCGTGGTTCAAAATTAACATTTTTTTTTGAGGGAGGGGGGAATTTGTGTCATCCTTAGAGTAAAATGTTGCTTTTTAAAATAAATTCGGCTTAGCTAGAGATAGCATTCAACACATAGAGGATAATTTAGTAAATAGACAAAAAGATATAGAGCAGAGTGAGAGCTGGTACAAAAATTGGTTTTCTACCACTCCATGGATAACAACAGTGCTCCCAGCCTTTTTGGGACCCTTCATTGGCTTTATGTTGCTAGTTTCCTTTGGTCCTTGGTCTTTTCGCAAACTCACCACCTACGTAAAGAATCAAGTGGATGAAGCAACCAGAAAGGACTCAAAGGTTCTGTACCAACAACTATGCACCTCAGAAGACCAGCTGACACCTGACATCTCCCCTCCTGCCAACTCTCCGCCACTTAAGTTTGAAGTTATCGAGGAGCTGGCGCATAGACCTCAATCTGTGCCTGGTCAAGCTTTGGAAACGACTGAATCAAGGGTAGCAGATGCGGTGACTGGAAGCCCCACACCTCTTCACCCAGTGTGGCCAGTCCACCGAGGCACGTCTGTCCTTCTATATTATATACTAAACAGGGGGAGATGTGGGAGATCGAGCACCCCACATATCAAAGGAACTCTGAATGAATTTTCCACCGCCTGTCTGATTCAAGCCACAAAAGTTTGCATAGCCCCGAACCAATAGAAAACTCTGCAAATAAATTTAGCTCAGCACAAAGAATCTGGCTTAACCAGATGCCTTAACCTTTCCATGGAACCTGTTTTTGTAACTGCTCTCAAGCATGTAGTTATTGATATGTTTTTGTAAAGTTTAAATTATGATCCTTATTGCTTGCACAAAAGATAGATCTAAATGGAAAATAGGCTAAACAAATAATTGTATTTGCGTAAATATCATTTAGCTATTTGTTTAAGAATTTGCTTCCCCTCCCCCCATCCTGCCAGGTACCTCTTTATCCTTCCCGCCATCAAAATGTGTTTATGCTCCCATTGGTTAAAATTGTTGTACTTGTACAAATCTGATTGGTTTATGTTTCAATCCTATGTTACTAAAATAAGCCCTGGATTGAGCTATTATGAAAGGGGCCCTTGGGCTACTGTGAAGGTTAGAAGCGCTCAGGCCATGGGGGTACTGTTGGAAAGTTGTATGCAGAAATAATGTTAACAGTATATTAACTTCTGATCTTCAATAAAAATAAGCTATTATAAAAAAAGGAAAAGAAAAAAATATATGTACATACACATATATGTGTATATATATATGTGTGTGTATATATATACTTATACAGAGAGAAAAGAAAATATCTCACTCAGATGCAGCAGGGCAGGAGGAAATTAGGGAAAGTGGAGGCAGAAAACATACACTGGTGAATGGTGTTGTGCATTGTATAACTAAAATTCAATCATGCATACTTTGCAACTGTAAAAAAATACTCCTGACTGTATTGTGAACAACCTGTATTATGGTCTTTAAATAAAGCAATTTAAAAGTGTCAAAAAAAATTGTAGACGTAGGGGCCAGAGAGATAGCATGGAGGTAAGGCGTTTACCTTTCATGCAGAAGGTCATCGGTTCGAATCCCGGCATCCCATATGGTCCCCAGCCAGGAGCGATTTCTGAGCACGGAGCCAGGAAAAACCCCTGAGCACTGCCGAGTGTGACCCAAAAACCGCAAAAAAATTGTAGACTTAGGGGCCAAAGAGATAGTACAGTAGGGCATTTGCCTTGCAAGCAGCCAACCCAGAACCAATGATGGTTTGAATCCTGGTATCCCTTATGCCTGCCCTGTGCCTGCCAGGACCGATTTCTGAGCAGAGAGCCTGAACATAGCTGGGTATGGCTCCAAAACAAAACAAAACAAAACAAGCCAAAAATATAGATGTAATACCTATTTATTGTTTCTGTACTTAAATAGCAAATAGTTCGAGTTTGAAATTCTCGAAACAAATCTTTACACAATTACCTACTGCCCCTTGTTACTCAAAGAAGAATTATGAGCACTACACACTTCAGATACTTTGGAGGTATCAAGTCTTTATATTTTTCTGTTTGTTTAGCAGCAAGAGTGTTTAAAATTAAAATATTTCTATCAAGAAACTTACTAATCTTGGTGTTTCTTTAGGAATTTTTTCTTATGTTGAATACTTTGTCTCATTCTCTGCTAAAGATAGAACCCAGGAAATCACACCTTCAAGGTAAGTGCTCCACCACTCAATTACATCCTAGCATCTTCTTTCTTTCTCTCTCTCTGCTGTAGGCATCTTGCATCTCAGTAATCCTAGTGGGATTTCCTCTCCTTTCATGAGAGGAAAATGGGTACACAAACAGACAAATATGAAATATGAAATAATTGAGACCACACAAAGTATGGGGACTCACGTCTATGAGACGAGAGACAAACTTTACTTTTTCAGCTGATCTTTTAAGCACAACTCTGGTATGCAAAGTATTTTCAGGGAAACAAAAGGCAGAGGATCATTAGGAGAGACAACACAATGGTACCGGACCTTAGAATCTACATATCAAATAACTACCCTGATGTAGGTGAGAAAGAGCCCTGCTAGAGGTAAGGTGAAACATGAGACGGAGATGTTCTGGTTTTACAAAAAGCTTCTAATAGCAAAGAGAAGAGAAATTGGTTTAGAATTCAAGAAAGGCAGAAGCTATAGTTTACCACCAAACCTGAGACCAGAAAAAAACAAGTTGCTGGGAACTGGTTGGACTCAACCTTTGAGTTGCAAATATACTAGCCAGCGGGGAACTTAGCAGCTTTCTTTGATACTGAAATTCTTTTGACTGCAGGAAAACTGAGGCCGAATTTCTGTAGTAGCAAGGGAGGCAAAGCCAAATAAATAAAAGGAAAGAGATATATAATGTCATAGCCATGTCAGAAATATAGCCAGTATTCCATGCAGGGGTAATGATTGACTTCCACTGACAGGCCTTCTGACTGAATTATTTCTTGGGGAAAATCAGGCACTTCACCAGGAAAGCCAATAGACACATCTGGAATGTGCTTCCCTTAATAATGGAGACATGCATGCTGCATGCCTTGACACTTCCTCCCTCCTTCCCTCCCTCCCTTCTTTCCTTCTTCCCTCCCTCCCTTCCTCCCTCCCTTCCTTCCTTCCTCCCTTCCTTCCTTCCTTCCTTCCTTCCTTCCTTCCTTCCTTCCTTCCTTCCTCCCTTCCTCCCTTCCTTCCTCCCTCCCTCCCTCCCTTCCTTCCTTCCTTCCTTCCTTCCTTCCTTCCTTCCTTCCTTCCTTCCTTCCTTCCTTCCTTCCTTCCTTCCTTCCTTCCTTCCTTCCTCCCTCCCTTCCTCCCTTCCTCCCTCCCTTTCTCCCTTCCTCCCTCCCTTCCTCCCTTCTTTTCCTGCAGTCTGAAATATCTGGCACCACAACAAAGTATGGGTACTCTGGCCTACACAATGAGGTGTGTGCAAGCACTACAACTAAAGTGTGTGATCCATGGTGAGGACCACCACCACAAAAAAAGTAGAGTGGGAGAGGGAGGGCAAAGGGAAAGGGAATTTAAAAAAGGAGAAGAGATTATTTGTACTGTCCCCAGAGAAGAGGAAATAGGTTTGGAGAAACTTTCAGTGACTTGAGCTATTTTTATGTTCCTGCGTGTCTGTGACACAAAGTCAGAAGCCACCAATGATGACAGCAGCATCCATTCATATATTGTGAAGCAACTTTCTAGATTCTTTTGGTTCAAGTATTCCATGCGACAGCAGTCATAGGAGCAAGCACAGTTGAAGGATGAGAAAGGCTGGGCTAGGAGCTCTGCTCTGGAGACTCTTCTTCCTCTCAGGTAAGGTGAAAAGAACAGGGTACATGGTCCAGGATCCTGGAGATGAATTCTCTGAGAAAGGTCTCCCTTTCACTTAATGTACCAGGAGATCTGGCCACTAGACCACAGTGTGGAAATAGTAGAGAACTCCCATAGGCTACGCTGGTGTTGACTGCCCAAGCCTGCCTGGTGTAGGAGGATAGATAATTCTCAGTGGGCCTGAGAATTGAGTCCATGTGTTGAGCAAGGGAGACAGGATGTTAGATAGGCAAAACCTTGGATGTGAAATTTCATTTTGTATATTGAAAATGTGAGTTGGACTCAAATAATTTTAAACTTTGAGGTTCTCTTCTTATATTTTATCATGACCACCTTGATGTTAATAGTCTATTAAAACCTCCAAGGCATGATTGTTGCTATTATTATGTTTTTTGTGCCATACCTGGCAGTGATCAAGGCTGACTCCTAAATCTGGGCTCAGGAATTAGTCCTGACAGGATGTTGGGGATAAAACCCATATTGGCCTGCATCTGAGACAAGCACCCTAACCACTGTCTCAGGATTAAATTTTCCCACTTTTAAATTTCAAGTTGTATTTTATTACTTCTGGAGATATAATGGGAACACACCAGAAAGTCCCTATGCACTTTGTTAAGACTTTTTTTTTTAACGTATTAGACCACCATGAGCTACAAAATTAAAAATTTGTTGACGGTTGAGTTTGGTACTACAATTTCCAAACCCATACTTCTATCAATATTCATTTTCTGCCATCAATTTCCCCAGTGACCCTCCTATGTTACCCTGCCACACTCAACCTGCATCTACGACAGACACTTTTCTTCTCTTTCTCTCTCCCCCACAACCCAGTTACTCTCTTTTAGGCACCATAGTTTGCAATTGTATTACTGAAGGGGTATCATGATTATTTTTTAATTCTTTAAAATTTTTTGTAGTTAAAGTACCATGTTTACCATAGTGTTAATATTTATGGTATTGATGTACAATTACTGCACCTCCACCACCACCAAGATACCTAAGAACCTCCATCATTGTTCTTATGTCACTTTTTACCCACCCACTTTCTTTCTTCTTTTCCTTCCTCCATTATTTGGTAATCTGTATTTTGTAATCTAAGGTCAAGATTTTTTTTTTGTGGTTTTTGGGTCACACCCAGCAGTGCTCAGGGGTTATTTCTGGCTCCAGGCTCAGAAATTGGTCCTGGCAGGCACAGGGGATCATATGGGGCACTGGGATTCGAATCGATGACCTCCTGCATGAAAGGCAAACACCTTACCTCCATGCTATCTCTCCGGCCCCAGGTCAAGATTTTTTTTTATTTTTAACTTAATTTAATTAATTAAATTTTTTTTTTTTGGTTTTTGGGCCACACCTGGTGACACTCAGGGGTTACTCCTGGTTATGTGCTCAGAAATCACTCCTGGCTTGAGGAACCATATGGAACCCCAGGGATCAAACCCAGGTCAGATTGTCCAGGGTCAACCAAATGCAAAGCAAACACCCTACCACTTGCGCCACCACTCCAGCCTCCAACGTCAAGATTTTGTCATTGTTTGTTACTGTCTGTTCCCTTTATTTCTCTGTAGACCAAAGTGAGTAAGACCATCTGGTATTTCCTTTCCTTTAATTTATTTAACACAATTCCCTCCATTTCCACTCATATTGCAGTGGAATGAAAGGTTTCATCATAGCTTTGTAGTATTCCATTGTATATACAGCAAAGGCATGCTTCTTTTTTTATATACTAAATGTTTCTTTTCTTTTATTAGGTGTGGAGGCAGGACTGGCACAGGAATGGTGTAGGGCATAAGGAAAGTGCAAGAGAGTGTTGGGCACTTTGGGGGTGGTAAGGTGCAATAAATTTTGTTTTGTTTTTGAGACATACCCAGTTGTGGCCATGATTTATGCTTGGCTCTGTGCTCTGTGACTACTCCTGGCAGTGTTTGAATCACCATTGGCAGTGCTGGGGCTAGAATGCAGGTTAGCCATATGCAAGTCAAGTGCTGACCTATTTTCATCCTCCTGATCTATCTCTGCAGTCACTTTTTACGTCAATTCATAAATGCTAATGCTATTGTATCTTTGTTCTCTTAACTAAAATAACTTGAAGTATGGAAAACAACAAAATCAGCCATTTATAAAAATTAGCTTGCAGAGCCCTCTGTGGTCTATTAGAAAGACCTACCCACTTTGAAAAGATATGTTATCAAGGGTTGGCTTCCAAGGAACATTGAATCTTCTCTGGAGGTCTTGAAGACTTCTGCTTAAAAATGAGAGGTTGAACAACAGCAACAGAAAGAGATGATTTGAATTATTTACTCACAGACCTCCAAGTTGCAGCTGAATCTGAAGAAAAGTATGTGCTATTTGAGGGGCAGACCCTACAGGCAAGCTGTCCCTTCACCATCTGGAAGCATGCCAACAGTCGGATGGCTTTGCAGAGGCTGATAGAAGGAATGGAGCCCCGGACCCTGGCAATCACAGAGAAGCCATCAGGGGTGACCAGTAAAGTCCAGGAGGGAAGGTACTTCCTGGAAGCCATCTACAATGAAGCCATCCTGAATGTCCATGTGAGCAACCTGCGCGTGGAGGACACAGGGCTCTATCGGTGTGTGATCTTCCATCCCCTCAAGGAACCTTATGTTCTGACTCCCCTGATACGCTTAGAAGTGATCAAAGGTGAGTAACTAGGAGACATTTTGAAAGCTTGTAAGGGAAGGAGAAGTGGGGGGATCTGCAGAAATGGGGGATTCAGGACTTTGAACAGCCTTTCTCTCAGATTCTCCTTTCTCATTTGAGGTTCTTGAGTGAGTGACATTTGGTCCAGCAGAGAGAGCTCCTATGTACAGTTTTCCTTTGAGGTTGAGGCAAATTTGGGATTCTGTTGGAGGAACTGAAGTGCAGTGAAAGATGAGTTATAGGTTTGAAATAATTTAGTCTCATTATTCAGGACTCCGTAATGAAATCATTTCCTTAGGGCGGTCCCAGTGATCCACCCTCTCTCTCACTGTCTGTCTGGGGTGAGAAAGAAATATTTCATAACTTTGGGGTTAGGAGTGATAGCACAGTGAGTAAGGTGTTTGCCTTGCATGTGCCAACCCGGGTTCAATCCTCAGCATCCCATATAATTCCCCAGAATCTGCCAGGTGTAATTTCTGAGTGTAGAGCCAGGAGTAAGCCCTGAGCGCATCGGCGTGATTCCCCCCAAAAGAGAAATATTTCACAATTTAATTGTGGGTGCCACCTGTCTGAGGGCCTTCTTTCAAATACACACTGTAATGCAATAAGGCTTGGTAGCACCTGAATTTTGCATTCCTGGCCAGCTTGTAGGTGATGCTAGTGCTGCTTGGTCCTGGCATTTGGGGAAGCAATGCTTCAGAGTTGATTCTTGTTTCAGATGAACAACTAGACAACCATGACCCTTTTCTTGTGTGTCTCCCTTATTTAGTGTCCATGACCTGAATAAAGGATCTGTGCCGTGCACAGTTCTGTAGCCACAGCAACTAATGCAGTGCCTGAGACCTAGTGGGGCCTTAGTAGATATTAATTAAATGAGTTAAGAAAGACAGACGAAGGGCCGGAGAGATGGCATGGAGGTAAGGCATTTGCCTCGCATGCAGATGGATGGTGGTTCGAATCCCGGCATCCCAGGTCCCCTGAGCCTGCCAGGAATGATTTCTGAGTGTGGAGCCAGGAGTAATCCCTGAGCGCTGGCAGGTGTGACCCAAAACCAACCAACCAACCAAACAAAAAACCAAAACACAAACAAGAAAAGAAAAGACATATGAAAGGAAGCTCCCAGCCCTCGGATAAGTCTAAATAAGACAAAACACATATGTTTCAAATTAATAAGAGAAACTAGTAAAGCATTCAATTAGGCAAAGGTGAGTGAAAATGTAGAAACTTACAAAAATTATCAGTGAGAACAAAGATTATTAGAGAATATGATGATAAAGTTCATGTTTGATGTTGACACCAAAAGCCTGAAATGTTCTTTCTTTCTTCATTTGTGTTTGTTCATTGTTTTGTATCTATTTTAGGTGGAACTCATACATTCTTTTTTTAAAATGTATTTTTATTTAAACACCATAGTTACAAGATTGTTCATAATACAGTTTCACAGATTAAGTTCTTCATGAGTTATAGTCATATAAGGCATAAAAACCTTCACCAGTGTGCACTTCCCACCACCTATGTCAACAGTCTCACTGTCCCTGATGCTTTTTTCCCTCCCACTTATTTCCTGCCTGCCTCTGGGGAAGGCATTCTTCTTCTCTCTCTCTCTTTCTCTCCTTTTTCTCTCTCACTCTTTTCTTTTGTGACATTGGGAACTTGCACTTATCAAAAGATTAGATAAAATTTAATTTTAAGATCAATTTTTTATAGAATAGAAAATTATTCTTCATGAATATTTCATCTTTCCTCAGCTACACTCACCCTACTAATCTATCTACTCATACTCATCCAGTTGTCTGTTCCATCCATCCATCCATCCATCCATCCATCCATCCATCCATCCATCCATCCATTCATCCATCCATTGTGTTTTCTTGCAGATCCTTCAAGTACTTCTGCTCCAAATAAGGAGATTATTGAAAATGTGTCTCATAAATCCACTCTTTCTTCTACCATCTCCACACTCTCAGATAAGGATCTTGGGACTGTGACCCAACTCCCACCCACATCAACTGTTCTAATTTTCTCTCCTGGACTTGGAGTCACTCTTACAAATGTGACAGATGCTAGAAGGTATGTTTTATAGGCACCTGTGTCCCTAGTTTAGAATCAAACACTTTGATTACAGGTCCACATGTGGGAAGCAATGTGGGAAAAGGAAAAGGCAGCAGTCTTCTCAGTTTCTGCAATGCTGTAAGGGTCTATGGACATAAAGAGACAGCTACCTTCAGGAGTGGCACTCCAGGGAGGCACAGGACAGGAAGACATCTTTGCTTAATTTCAATAAACTAGGACAGTTTTTCATAGTTGTAGATGTAGGGTAGAAGTGCTCTAGGTCCTGGGTTCATATCCATCAGATTAATGGACTGTATGTCTTTGGATGAGTCAGGAACCCATCGAGGGAGTCCAAAACTGTCTTCAGTTTTCTTTTATCTACAGTAAAGGCCTAGAAAATCTGGCTGAAAGTGATCTAGACAAACTTATTCCCAAACTTATTTGACTTATTGTGTTTTCAAATAAGAAATTACTCAGAGCCCCCCATTGAAAATTTTCCTTCTTTTAGCAAACAAACAGAAATTTTCTGCCCCAAATTGTCTTCAAAGTTTCTACTGCCTCCCTGATTCATTCCAGCATCTCCTGGGGTTGGTATTATCTCCACTGGGAGACATATTCTTGCCAACCACTCCAAATAGCAACTGCACAGTAGGATTACCTACTAAGTTTGGGTGGTTTTTAGCATCATTCTATGTGCTCTTCTGACCAACAGAATCAATTTCTGAATGAGGGGAGGTGTCTCAGTATTTTTGTAAGATTTTAGGAGATTTTCCCACATGCATAGAAACTCTCTTTACAGTTTACAATTAATGTCATTTATTTTAGAATGCTTATTATTAAATATTAAATGAGAGTTTGGAAATGTAGTTTCACTAATCCATATTTTTTTGGTTTTTACTGTTCTCATTTTACTAACCTGTCTTTCCCAAAACACCTTTTTCCTTCTAGTCTTCATGAATGCTTGTACATATTTTAACACAGAAGTAGTATTCTTAACTTTTTCTGGGTCAAAGCTATTCTTTGATGTTGATCATCAGTTTTAGTAATTATAATTCCCACAAATGTATAATTTCTATTCCTGGAATAGCCATAACTTATAAATAATTAACTATAAAAATAATTACAATCATTGCCTATATTTTGGACATTATGAACATTTTTATTTATTATTATTTATTAGGAACATTTTTATTTATTATTTTT